>NC_092281.1:22207218-22244718 GCF_036320965.1 Panulirus ornatus | reverse complement strand
ATATATATATATATATATATATATATATATATATATATATATATATTAGTACTGTAATTATTATTGCTGTAACTATAACTATCATTAATGTTATCATTTGTTCGACGTTTCCCACGTTAGCAAGGCAGCTCCAGGAACACTAAGAAACGGCATTCATTCATTTCTTGACATCCACCCAATAGCTGTCGTGCACAATACACCGACACCAGAGGCCTCTCTCTAGAGCCACGCCCACAGACCTTTCCGTGGCTTCCCTGACTGCTTCATGTGCCCTAGCTCAGCCCAGTGACAGCGCGTCAAACCCTGTATATCACATCGCTCCAATTCTGTCTGTCCCATGCACGCCTCACACCCTCCTGCATGATCAAGTCCCGATGATTTAAAACCTGTCTCCTCATTCTTCCATTTCGTTCTCAGTCTTCCTCTCCTCCTTGCTCCCTCCGCTTTCGACACATGGTACTACTGTTACTCAACTCTCTTCACGCATCCTCTCCATTCGTCCAAATCATTTCAGCACACTCACTTTAGCTTTCTCAGTTACACTCCACTTAGCTTGTCACCGAACCTCTTTTTTACATTGCCGCTCCTTAATCGATGAACCATTATCATAGCACATATTTTCCCCAAACATTTCATTTCCAGCACATCACCCTTCTTCGGTTTTTTAGAATATAGAGCTTAAGACTCGTACCCATACAGCACCATCAAAAATACCCATCTTGGACCCTCACTGGCGGCAACTCCTCTTTCTAAACACTCCTCAATGCACCCAGGTTCCTGGTTCCTTATCTTCTCTGTCGTTCACTTCAGATCCCGCACTTCCATGCACTTTCACGTCCTTTCCCGGGTATCTAAAGCACTCCACACCCTCAGTTTTCTCTCCACTCACACCAACCTGTCTACACACCTTTGCTAAACCTCACAACTTTCCTTCTACTCGCATGAACTTTCTACTTCCTCCTTTTACACACTCTTCCAAACGCAAGACACCAACTTCTGCAGTTTCTTCTTCGAATCTGCTACAAGAGCCGTGTCATCTGAAAACATTAACTGATTCATCTCCAAGGTTCTCATCCCCCCCCCATCACACACACACACACACACACACACACACAGAGCACAACGTAGTCCCTCCACTCATTCCAAAGACCCTCTCACTTATCGCTTTCACCGTCCGATCCATTAACAGATTAAAGAGCCATGGTGATATCCCACACCCGTAAAGCAGACAGACCTTCCCTTGGAACAACTCACCCTTCTTCCTGCTTACTCGCACACATAACTCACTCTCTTGACGATAACTGCTGGCTACTTCTAGCAGCTTTCTGCTCACACAACATACTTGCAGCACTTTCCATATGGCATCGTTATCAACGCTATCTTACGCTTTCTCCAGATCCATAAATACCGCATGCAAATTCCTCTATTTTTTTACAAAAATTCTTCAAACAACACTTGGTCCACGCACCCTCTACCTCTCCTGAAGCCACATTGTTTCAGAAGTGTATATATACATATATCTATATATATATATATATATATATATATATATATATATATATATATATATATATATATATATATATATATATGTGTGTGTGTGTGTGTGTGTGTGTGTGTGTGTGTGTGTGTGTGTGTGTTTCTTTCTTGTGTCTCCCCTGATGATGTAATCATTACACGGAAGTTCACTTGGGAACCTATCGCGTTTCATTTTCCCGTGGACTTATAGTATGAAGTTTGTTGGGGATGAGAGAGCTTGGGAAGTGAGTCAGTTGTTGTTCGCTGATGATACAGCACTGGTGGCTGATTCATGTGAGAAACTGCAGAAGCTGGTGACTGAGTTTGGAAAAGTGTGTGGAAGAAGAAAGTTAAGAGTAAATGTGAATAAGAGCAAGGTTATTAGGTACAATAGGGTTGAGGGTCAAGTCAATTGGGAGGTGAGTTTGAATGGAGAAAAACTGGAGGAAGTGAAGTGTTTTAGATATCTGGGAGTGGATCTGGCAGCGGATGGAACCATGGAAGCGGAAGTGGATCATAGGGTGGGGGAGGGGGCGAAAATCCTGGGGGCCTTGAAGAATGTGTGGAAGTCGAGAACATTATCTCGGAAAGCAAAAATGGGTATGTTTGAAGGAATAGTGGTTCCAACAATGTTGTATGGTTGCGAGGCGTGGGCTATGGATAGAGTTGTGCGCAGGAGGATGGATGTGCTGGAAATGAGATGTTTGAGGACAATGTGTGGTGTGAGGTGGTTTGATCGAGTGAGTAACGTAAGGGTAAGAGAGATGTGTGGAAATAAAAAGAGCGTGGTTGAGAGAGCAGAAGAGGGTGTTTTGAAGTGGTTTGGGCACATGGAGAGGATGAGTGAGGAAAGATTGACCAAGAGGATATATGTGTCGGAGGTGGAGGGAACAAGGAGAAGAGGGAGACCAAATTGGAGGTGGAAAGATGGAGTGAAAAAGATTTTGTGTGATCGGGGCCTGAACATGCAGGAGGGTGAAAGGAGGGCAAGGAATAGAGTGAATTGGAGCGATGTGGTATACCGGGGTTGACGTGCTGTCAGTGGATTGAATCAAGGCATGTGAAGCGTCTGGGGTAAACCATGGAAAGCTGTGTAGGTATGTATATTTGCGTGTGTGGACGTATGTATATACATGTGTATGGGGGGGGGTAGGGCCATTTCTTTCGTCTGTTTCCTTGCGCTACCTCGCAAACGCGGGAGACAGCGACAAAGTATAATAAAAAAAAAATAATATATATATATATATATTTTTTTTTTTTTTTTTTTTTTTTTTTTTATACTTTATATATATATATATATATATATATATATATATATATATATATATATATATATATATATATATATACTCCACCTGCTTGAGGTTACTCCGGAGGAAGAATTCATCAGCGAGGGGCGCTGTGGCTGAAGGTCAGGATAAAGACGTATGTATATCAAGCAACATATTCTGCCTCCGGCAACCGGTGACTGATCATGCAGTACTGCCAACGCCGCTGTGGACATAAGTACTTTGGTAACGCTTCGAACACAGTGTCACACATCGCTAGACCTAAATGGATCAAAACACCGAACTCAAGTACTTACTTTACAGGATCATATATACATAAATTGAATTACGAATTCAAATATTTATGTACTTCTCTTCTGTGAAATATACTTGGGCGTTTGATTGTTTAGCTGCAACGTTAGTAATAAACCTGTTTTCGCATAAAAGAGAATGACGTACGGGATTACACTCCAAATTAACCTAATGGTTTTGTGTGAGTGTGAAAGGGGATAGAGCCGGAGATGACTGCTTTAGCCAGCGCAAATAGGAGCCATTACATCGACTGATATGACCTAACAAATTACCGCCGGGCCGGATGATAATCATCGTACCACACGAACCGTGAGCCTCTCTACCAATACCGTACAAGCTATTCCGACGCAACGTGTTTATCGTACCTTTTCACGATGTTGACTTACCTTGTATCTGTGTCGCAGGTGAGCTACGTAATATCACAGGGGACTATAAGCCCCAGTGATGCTCGGCAATAACTCCAGTGTGCTGGCTCTTCTGTTGATGATGTTATCCATAGATGAGGGACGTGTCCGGGCCATGAGTTACGTCATCCCACGTCTCTGTATGCCTGCACATAATATTGGTATATTCAGAGACCTAATGGAAGACGCACATACTGACATATAGAAGGATATGGGATGATATTATCATGGTAGCCACAAGGAAAATGAAACCAGAAGATCCGAGCGCTTTCGTGGGTATTCGCATCGCGAGCGATACAGAGACGATGAACATAGGCGCAGGTTCTACACACGTATGTATGACAGGTGAGGCGCATGACCGCGTGAGGTGAGGGAGGGCGAAGGGCAAGTAAAGAACAAAAAATAAGTGTGACCAGCTAAAGGTGGGATCAGGTCATGGATTAGCGAGTAAAACATGTACATGTTGACTGTGGAAGGGTCTGATTAATATATGCCTAGACTACGTACGATGTTGAGATTTTCTTTTTTTTTAATAAACTGTGTTTGTGTTGAACCTTGCCCGATTCCTGTACTGCTGTTAGACAGAAATATCAAAGAACCTAGACTCATGAAACACACTTTTCAAAACAATATCCACCTCACTCTTAGGGAGACAGCGACAAAGCAAAATAAATATATAAATGAATATATATATATATATATATATATATATATATATATATATATATATATATATATATATATATATATATATATATATATATTAAATTCTTTCATAATCTGAAGAACTGTGAACATGTACAAGTATATGAGGAAATCCATGACTCAGGCGGTCACACTTCCTACTTCACCTTCACATGACACTTACCTGATGAGTGCATAAGCCTTATCTGTCAGATTTATATATATACATTCATAATCTGCCAATAACCTTTGTCTCCATGTTCGAGTGAAAACTCACGAAAGAGCTACGGATTTTCGTGTTTCATTTTCCATGTGGCTACGAACATATTTCTGAATCACGTAGAGAAATACATAATATATATATACATACATGAATATTGTAATAAGGTCACGATGATGCGTGCAAATGTGTGTGTGTGTGTGTGTGTGTGTGTGTGTGTGTGTGTGAGCGGACTCCTCCTGGTCGAGGTCACACCGATACACAGCGAGAGGACAGTCACCTTTGACGAGGTTGAGCAAAGAACCTCTCGCTCCAAAGAAATCTACATTTCCCTGCAGTGGGATGTAGCGCTGGGGGAGGAGCCTTCAAGGAAGAAGGTAAGGTCTTGGGTATAACCAAGACTCTTTCCTAAGAAATGGTTCCCGGCGTACTTATAGATAATCATACGCACGTGTTACCGGACTCCGCTTACTTTAGATTACATCGCAAGCATGAATGCCCCGGGGCCGTCGTGGCTGTGGTATCGCACTGAGAGAGTATATAGTCTTCTCAAAGCTCTTCTCGCTTCAAAGTAGTCCATCCTGACCCTGCTACTCAGTCTAGCGCAGCCTTACAGCTGCAGGAGTTCCTGGAAAACGGGAACTTGGGGAGAAGAGAGAGAGAGAGAGAGAGAGAGAGAGAGAGAGAGAGAGAGAGAGAGAGAGAGAGAGAGAGAGAGAGAGAGAGAGAACAAGACTCTTTCAAGAAGGTTGTCCCTAGGCAAATGAACAGCTCAGCAAATATATATATATGATCATGAAATACGTGCTTACGACTGATAACGCTCACGCCTCCCACCAACCCAAGGTGAACTTTGTGTCTCGCTGGCGAGGAAACTATTGTGTGTATAAATATACAAATGTAAACAGGTATGTGTGTGTGTGTGTGTGTAATTACCTCTGTACTGTATGGGGAGGGAGCTGTACACTCGTGGGGGCCCCATCTCTTGAACATTGTCTATCATACAACTTAGATTTCTGTATGTCGTCTGTACTAAGCATGTCCTCGGCAATATTATTCGCATGATCCACCACTCTTAGATTAAACAAGTATTTCCTAACTTCTTCCTTTCTTACAAATGTCTTGCTAATTTCATGTTATGTCGTGCGGATCTTCTATTCCAATGTATCTCGAAGAAATATTCGCTATGTCATGGACCCGTTCTGACAACCTATGGTCGTGATCAGGTCACTCCTCACTCTTCTCTCCTTCAGAGTGGGAAAATCTAAAGCATCTTTGTCTTTCCCTGAAACTTAGTCACCTTATTTCCAGTACCACTTTTGTTGCTCTCTTCTGGACCTTCTCTATCAACTCGTGTGTGTAGGTGTGTGTGTGTGTGTGTGTGTGTGTGTGTGTGTGTGTGTGTGGTGTGTGTGTGTGTGTGTGTGCGTGTGTGTGTGTGTGTGTGTGTGTGTGTGTGTGTGTGTGTGCGTGTGTGTGTGTGTGTGATGCAAAGTCCTCGTCCACAACGGACTCGGGGAGAGATGGTCAGAGTGAGGGATGGCTAACACCAGACACCGATCCTTACCAACTGTGTCGCTCAAACCTTCCTGACGTGTTTGGCACTGGTGGGAGGGGGGGGGGTCCTCCTTCCATTGTGAGGGAGGGGGGGGGTCGGCTTATGACGGTGATAGGGGGTAGGATTGTGACGGTCAGGGGGGTGGGGGGAGGGGAGGAACACCTCTCAATTTGTCTGTCCGTGTATTCCTTCCTCCCTCACTCTTACCCACACACAGACAAACACACTTTCCCGCTCTTCACAGTGCCAAGGAGAAGACCTGGGGGAGTGAGGGGAGGGTAAATAGGGCGTTGGGGAGGGGAAGGGAGGGTGGCACCGTAATTCATTAAGGCTCCTAATTAATTAAAGGGAATTCTGACGACCCGGCAGTCTCCTGGGCGCGATTATATCATTTAAAGTGTGGCGTTAATGTGCCATCCAGTTATTCTAAGTAAGAGATCAGAGGGCAATGGGAGGTACAAGACGAGAAGGAGAGGGAGGGACGAGTAGGTCCAAGAGGGAAGTATATATATATTTTAATTTTCCAAAAGAAGGGGCAGAGAAGGGGGCCAGGTGAGGATATTCTCTCAAAGGCCCAGTCCTCTGTTCTTAACGCTACCTCGCTAATGCGGGAAATGGCGAATAGGTTGAAAGAAAAAGAAATATATATATATATATATATATATATATATATATATATATATATATATATATATATATATATATTCTGCATATCGCCAATATCTGCAACAATTCAAACATCGACTCCTCATATTACAAGACTCGTCACGCGCAAGATGCAACGTTCACAATGAAGAAGCTACACTCACCTCACACTGACAGAATTACTTATCACACTTCTTGACTTGAGGTCCCGCCCGGTGGAAGTGGCCAGCTTCCTGTGCGCTGCGGAAGCACCATTGAAGAGGCGTCTGGGGAAGGAAAGTGGAGTGTGTGTGTGTGTGTGTGTTTGTGTGTGTGTGTGTGTGTATGTGTGTGTGTGTGTGTGTGTGTGTGTGTGTGTGTGTGTGTGTATACAATAAAGAGGTGGTGGTAAAAAGTTGCCCTTGGCTTCCAAGCGACCAAATCAGACGACATAGTTGGGCATCTTATGACCCGAACCGATTAAGGCCCAGACCTTCTCCTGACGGATCGAGCGCTACGGCTGACCGCTGAGGTACACATGACACACCCATTTGCGATGGACAGCCAAAGAGAACTGTGTGGAAGGTGAGGGCGAGGCAGAGTATGGGTGTTGCTCATCTTACTTAATCCAGGTGGGTCGAGCAGGTAGGGAAGCAAAAATGATTAGAAAGTGCACTAATGTGCTTGGATATATCATTATATATAGACGGATGAGAGAGAGAGAGAGAGAGAGAGAGAGAGAGAGAGAGAGAGAGAGAGAGAGAGAGAGAGAGAGAGAGAGAGAGAGAGGTGGGGTGGGGTGGGGAGGCATTATGCGGTGTGAGTGGTCATAAAATACAGAGTATTGCGTATTGCGTAACAGTGTACCGGAAAAAAATATATATATATATATACATCAAAAGTCATTTTACTTAAGAAGAGAAACTCATTTTATAGAAGTTTTATATGATTCTTTTTTATTTAAAAGAATATATTCGTATTTTTTCTTTACATATATAGGCCAGTAATTTGTGGTAAATTTTGTTTCTTGACCTGCACGGGTAAGAAAGATAAGTGATATTAAATTCCTTTTCAAAAGCCTGAAGAAATTTGTGATATTACATAATTCATACGTGGGAAAGTCTCTCTCACACAAGAGTGCCATATAGCTTAGCATATATCGTAATTGTCTAGTTGCCCGAGAATACTCAAAAATAAAAATTGGGTAAAAATGTGTAGGAAACGGAGTCTTACCGCCATTTTATAGTTACCGGATCACTGAAGTGGGTGCGGCATTTTGTTTTTTCTTTTCAAAAAGACGGGAAAACAAGAGCGTAAAATACTCTCCCCGTAACACACAACTAGGAATAAAAAATCGTTAACACACACACACACACACACACACACACACACACACACTCACAGACAGACAGACAGACAGACAGACAGACACACACACACACACACACACAAGTGGTGCAATGGTTAGCATCGCTGACAACAAATCACGCCCGGGCTCACCCGGTTTCGAATCCAGGGCTCGGCAGTCGGCCCACAGCCACTCAAGCTGTTCATCCTTCCTCGCGGCTGGGTGATAAATGTGTACCTGGCTTAGTGTGTGTGTGTGTGTGTGTGTGTGTGTGTGTGTACAGATATGAATGTAATATACTGGGTCAATAAACACGAGTGTAAAACACTTGCCGTACACCACAAACAGTATTCACAAATAAGATTCATAATGCCATAACATAAATATGAAGTAACTTATTGCGATTTCATATCTGATCCTTTTAAACATATCAAGAAGCATAACTTAAAACTTTAAGCAACCAGAATTTCACTTTTAAAAGAGTTTGCCTGAATTTTGCCGTCTGGAATACACGCCCGTGGAAACAGGCCGGATAAAGTTGTTGACATGGCTGTGGTGTCGCGCCTCCCGCAGCCACACCCGCCAACCTATCCTCCAACTTCAGAAAAATTCCCCCAGCTTCACGCCTGAAGGTGTCTCCAGGCGAGCAATGACGTACTGGTGAATGTAAAGTGACTTGTTCATGAAGGAGACGCGACAAGTTCCAGTATTCTGCTTCCGACTTGGGAAGGGAGAGAGGGCGAAGGGAGGGGAAGGGAAACATTTGAACACCATGACGTAACGGAACGGAATATGACAACCAGTAAAGACGCTAAATTAAGGTGAGGGTAAATTACGGCAACAAATATAACAAAACCACGACGACAAACTAAACAAAGGAGGCAAAAATACGACACAAGAGATGATTCTGTCGTTTGGCTGGCTGGCTGGCTGGCGCCAATCTGTAGAGGGTTGCGTTTATCAAGTTGACCATGAATATACAATCTGTAAAAATATTTTCCTCGTAAGTCTGGCGCGTGTTGGTTCACGGAGTCCGGTCAGGTCTGGCAGTGAGCGATCTACAATTGCTGCAAATGTGGCCCAAAATTCGTAATTCAGGACCGGCGACAACTTGGCCATAACTGGTCGAGTTGTTTCTTTTTTTACTGGCTATTTTTTTCTTCTCTGCCGCCGCCGCCGCCGCCCTGCTTCACCACCGGCGGGAGTGATGGCGTTGCTCCAGCAACCTTGGTGATACTGTGTATTGATATGTATTTACTGGCACCTGCAAACTCTCAACGAGAAATACAGGGAGAGGGAGAGAATAGACAGACAAATAGATATACATGGATAAACGGATAGATAAACATACATGGATAAACGAATAGATAAAGAAACAGAGAGAGAGAGAGAGAGAGAGAGAGAGAGAGAGAGAGAGAGAGAGAGAGAGAGAGACGGTGGGAAGTAAGCCGGCACGAGATCCTGACCTGAGCAAGACACATATTCTAGCATGTAATATGGCCAGCCACTCACTTCAACAAGGCCCTCACTCCAGCAAGGCGGTAATTCAACGAGCTACTAACAATGGCGAGACATACGCCTCCCGTTGCCAGACGTACGAACACCACGCTCAGCGCCGCGCTGAGCCACGACATCAGCGTGCGATATTATCGTGGGATTATTTAGCATAAATTTGACGACTGTTCTCGGCGGAATAAAAGACTCCCGTGTCAATATCGTTCATTACTGGCCGACCAATGTCGGGAGTCTCGACGTGATGTGGGTACGGAACTTTGGCCTGGCCGGAGAGGAGTACAGATTTCACGGCGGCATTTGCTGGGAAGTACCGATTTTACGGTGAGATAACCGCGATAACACAGGGATTGATGTTAACACTGCGTCGATAATGCCAGTCTTATCGTCATATTTCCGCCCTGATAATGAGTGAATGATGATATTTTCGTCAGCATTTGTGAGAAGGGCAGGGATGAACAGACATGTAAATAGGTAAAGTTCAACTCGAACGTGGAGTTTTTTTTTAGCCACGGCACTAAAACCACACACACACACACACACACACACACACACTATGCCAAATGATGCCTCTGTTAAAGCAAAGCTTGACTGAAATATAACGGATAATACTGGATAACTAGTGTTTTTGAGCATCCACCTAATGGTAGAATAATGTCGAGAAAATTAGAGAACAAGTATAAGATTAATAACTCGAAATATGCCGTCGTATTCAATCTTTATGTACATTAGCGAAAAGCTGCTCCCTACTCACACTAATATATATATATATATATATATATATATATATATATATATATATATATATATATATATATATATATATATATATATATATCTTTTCTTTCAAACTATTCGCCATTTCCCGCGTTAACGAGGTAGCGTTAAGAACAGAGGACTGGGCCTATGAGGGAATATCCTCACCTGTGTGTGTGTGTGTGTGTGTGTGTGTGTGTGTTACCGCTTCAAGGGAGTCCATCTTGCCCCTGTTTACGGAGTGGAAAAAGGGGTCCTGAGGTAACGTCAGAAAGGGGTCCTGAGGCTATTATGAATAATACGTATACAGACAAGATTTCAACCTAATGAGCAGGTTACGTCGCAAGTCGAAGAATCCGTCGTAAGTCAAACCATGAAAACCAATGTTATTAAAGGCGAGTTGGTTACGTTCTTGATCACATTTTTCTCAATGTAACTCTTCCACATGGATTATACTGGGCCTGACACAGCCCACCTCGTCTGCTATATACAGCACCACACTCTTTGTCAGGACGTAATTTAGATATGTAACGAAAACTTATTCAAAAAGGCTCTGTATTGAAACACGGATATGATGGCTTTCAGTTCTGCTGGACTGAGATGGGGTCGGCTAATGGTTACAAGGAAGGGGAAGGGAGAGTGGTTACAGGGAGAAAGGAGGGGTAGTCACAGGGAGCGGGAGTGAGGGAGGGAATGGTTACAGAGAGGGAGAAGGAGAGGCCACCTGGATTATCTATACCACAATCTGAAACGTCTGATCGACGTACGTTGCTAATACCAAAAAGGAACTGCACGCGATCTTTAACAGACTTGAGGAAAGGAACAGAGTGGAATGGGGATAGGATGGAAGGCTACTGCCCAGGAAGGAGAGCCAGGGTTGGTAGGTAGGTTTGTTTACGTCTACTTCTGAATCACCTGATCCGGCAAATGCCTCAAGTGAAGGACATTCAGACGTATTCAACTGCCTACATTAACTATGCATGCGATAAAGTGTTGGGCAGTGGCGGTAAACACGACCGAACGTATTTTAAAAAGATGGTTGGATACATATCGAGTGATATTCTACTTTTTAAATCAAAATATATTTTATACGTATACAAGTATCTGAAACATGGCGATCTAATTCACTGCTAAAAGAAAATGTTCTTTCAAACATAAAAAGGCATATCGATAAACCAAAAAAATATGCTCCGCTTTTTCTTCCCAATTTTTGTTGCTAGTCAAAGCACGGCGTCGTAAGTCGATACAACCTACGGTAGCTCATGAGGTGGCGTGAGTCCGACGCGTCGCAACTCTATCTATCTATCTATCTATCTATCTATCTATATATATATATATATATATATATATATATATATATATATATATATATATATATATATATCGTGGGGCACACTATTCAAGAATGCATGCAAGACACTCCACCACATTTTTCTGTTTACTTATCCTCTGAATGAAGTAAGTTAACGGTACCGAAGCAAAAACGGTAACAAAAAAAAAAAATGCTTACTTAACAGAAAACGGTAGCTGCAGACAATGCCAGCCTAGCCGACAACGCTAACAAGGCAAATCACTCAGACGGAACATATTATTTTCCAGCTTTAATTACAATACTGCGTAAGCTACACCCAGGTCAAATTGTGGCTGATAAACATCCGAACAAAAGGCAGGGTAGCGTGGTCCGCTAGCTTAGCATGGTCAACATTATACCCAGCAGTATGTCAGACATGGTTAATCTGGTGTCCTATTAGAAGACTATCATGAGTTAATTGTGATGAACTCTAATGAAGGATAATTATATTCTAGAAGGTATGAGAGAAAGAGAGAGAAAAAAAAGTCACTCATTTACGAGAGGCAAATTTTATCTATATGAATTTGTATTTATAAATAACCACAATCGTAATTGCAAGCAAGATTAGCATATTTCAGATATGCACACTGAACAGACACATGTAGACAACGTGTCGCTGGGAGATCATCCGCTGTGCTTCAATACGTCGATAAATCTTGATAGGTACTGACTGGACGTGACCCCCAACCGCTTATATTGAAATTCCACGATGAAGAGGAGTGGGGGGTGATCAGATCTTAAACTCCACACCCGCCACAGCCATATCGCCCAACACAGCGCATAGTAAGAGGATTATACTCACATGACAGCTGTAACAGGAGTCGATCACTGCCTATAACAACACGATGAGACATCAGGTGCACACAAAGGAGAATGCCATCAGTTGTGTTAACGCTTGAAGGCGGGATTGTAAGCTGGTGGGATGTTGTACTGTGTGATGATGTAAGGACTGGCGCGGATTAGCTGGTGTTCGGTCTAATATCCATCGGAGGTAAAGAAACACTCAAGAGTACATGTACCACCACGCATCCTGGGATGTGCAAATGAATCACACACTCCACCCAGCCTTTGAGTGGTAAGTTAGCTATTTCTCATGAGACCCCCTGCAGCACCCAGACAGCTGGCCACGTCCATGGATCGGGACTATAAGTGATTAAGTACAGTGATGTGTGTGCGTCTATGTAGTGAGTTCAGGGTACTGAGTGGTAAGTGCTTGGCTGTTTTCTTCTATGGTAGTCGTATCGTGTGCATGAAGGGTCTTGGAGTATGTAGGAAAGGTGTTCGAGGAGCTGTAATGATGGGTGACTGATGTCCAGAGCGTAGACGGAGGAGCGCGACTCGTGTTTGTCTGGGGAATGTGGTTTCTGAAGAGTGTGTATGTGGTGGGTTGGAGTTAAAGGTTGAGTTGGGAGGTCGGATGTATACTGGTTGTCGGGTCAGTTCGGTATGGATGGGTTTTGGTAGTGTTATGTTTGTTGGGGGGTTGGGGGAGGGGGGATCTGTGAGTAGGGGGTTACTGAACTGTGAGGCAAGGGGCAAGCGTTTATTTCTACGTAGAAATTGGTAGTTAGTTACAGAGTGGTTCGCGTGGGAGGGGTCAAGTGCTGTTACACAGAATTGACTGCCGAGCATGTTGAGGTGGGACTGTACTGAAAGGATCTCTGTTTCACTGTGACGCTGTCGCGCGTTTGTGATTGCTATTTTTGTGGTTTGCAGCTTCGTTATACTTGCTTCAGAGTGGGTGGAAGACCAGACAGGTGAAGCATAAAGTGGAGCGGATAAACACGGTGTGCAGGATGTCGACGGATTCTTTTTCTTGTCCCAATTTGGTGCCAGTTAGTATTGTGAGGCGTCTGGTTTGCGTGCTACTTTTTGTGCTGATGTTACTAATGTAGAGAGTGAGTGTCATGGGTGTTGTAAGTAGTGTCTAGAATGGTTGGTGTTTTGTTCAGTGGGACAGACTGGCCATTCAAGGTGACTGTAGGGTGTGAGCTGCATTCGTTTCTGCCTTGGGTTAAAACAGTAATTGATGAATTCTGTGGATATGTATACATTCTGTTCTTGGTGAGCCTTTCTTCCAAGTGTGTAATACAACGCTGCACATTTGATGTTGTTACCGTGTTGTCAGGGTATTGTGATTGTGAGGTCGTCTGCATATGAGTCTCGCCGGAGGTAATGGGAGGTCATGTAGGAAGAGATGGATGAGAAATGGAGAACGGACTAGTCACCGGGGAACTCCACTGTAGAGTGTAAGTGTCGTAAAAGTGAAGCTATTGTGAATGACTCTGGGCACGGCGGCCGGTTTTGAAATTAGCGAACCACTATATGTCACTGCTGTGGAGGATGGTGTCAAGAATCTGTCGTGTGAGGATGTGTCGGCGAACAGTGTCAAATGCTTTGTTTAATGTCTATTGCCACTAGTACTGTGCAGGACGGGGGCTAAGGTAAGTTGATTCCATCTACATTGTGTGAGGTCAGAGTGTAGCGTTGTGGTGAAATGTCTGGGATCTGAACCCATGCTGGGAGGGTGGGATGTGGGATATATATATATATATATATATATATATATATATATATATATATATATATATATATATATATATATATATATATACATGAGTTAACGGTCTCCACCTGCTCGATGTTAAACCGCGAGTGAAAAGTCACCTTTGGCGAAGCCGTATCACAGGGAGTACAGTCTCGTCAAATAACGTCTCACTCTAAAGGAGCCCACATTCCCCTGCTACTGGATGTAGAACAACCCTGGACTGCAGGAGCAACTGCAAGCAAGTCGTGGATAACACCTGGACTTCTACTTAGAAAGATGTCCTGGGGTAATTATGACTCAATATATATATATATATATATATATATATATATATATATATATATATATATATATATATATATATATATATATATATATATGGGTCTGCCAACCAATTACGGCAAGAGCTTCCCCTCTAGCCTTCAATTCATCGTCATTTTTTGTAAATGTAAAAACGTGAATACTGCAGCCAGGTCTGTACCTGCAGCCAGGTCTGTATTTACCCCAATATTCGCTACCCTCCCTCCCAACACACACACACACACACACACACACACACACACACACACACACAGAAAGACTTAAAGGCAAATAAAATGCAAACAAACACATATACAACATTGACAAATGCGCGCACATCCATAGCGATACTGGCCATGAGTCAGCACGGGCCAGTCTGGGGTTGGACCCGCATGGGTTCGGAACTCAGGCGTGGCAGTCAGCCAACACCCACCCCAGGTGTTCATCCTCCCCCCGGGGCTGGTCCAGAAATGGGTACCTGGCTCAGAGCGGGATGTGTGTGTGTGTGTGTGTGTGTGTGTGTTCACAAAACACCACCTCTTCCCAAACACGCCCAAATTCGCAGAAAGCTACCCAGCGACACAGTAGAATAACAAGGACACAATATTTCTATCGCGGAGACTTTAACAGAGAATATAATGAACAATGGACACGATGCTGTGCATCCTAGTGGAAATGTCAGTCATACATCTCGCTGATGTGATGTTCTTCTCTGATATTCAAAATGTTAAAAACATTTACATGAGAGAGAAAATATCACAAAAAAACAATAGGCATGACGGACTGTGGGCGATATTGGGAGGTTATAGCCCTAGCAATAAGCGCTGGCGATATTTAAAGGTCAGTAAATGCCGACAATATTTGGAGGGAACAGATTCGAATATAGAGCGCTGGCGATATTTGGAGGCAATGCGGCCTTCAGCACCAGCAGCGCTGACGATGTTTCAAGAGGTCGTAACGCCACAGTCAAGGCTGCCGATGGTCAGAGATCAGAGGCGCCCCCCCAAAAAAAATAAGGTCTGGTGATATCTGACGCTCAGATCCCGAATGGAAAGTCCGGTGGTATTTAAATGTCAAATCCCAATGTAAGGGTTCCGGTGATATTCAAATGTCAGATCCCGAATATAAGGGGTGTTGATATTCAAAGAATGTAAGTAATGCCGAAAGGAAATTCTGCTTTTCTGAACAAATGCTGAGGAGGTTGCCAGGCGCACGATGACTAACCCATACAAATGCCAATAGTTTGTCTACTTCCTTGGCAGGATAGAAATTCCAGACACCTGGGGTGATGTATTTTCGGTAGAGTATATTACTGTTAAGCACAATATTTTTGACGGCAATATGGGTGGTATGAGGAGGACAAATAGAGGGGATAAGTGGTTTTACCACTGAACAATGCTAATCCGCCGTTCTCCGGCAGAACGCAACAAAGGATTTGTTATTGCCGGAGCGTCTGCTCAGTGTTAGTCCAAGTCTATAAAACTGATGGCCAGCTGGTGAGCGGTCCCCAACCATACGGGCGAACGAACAGACGAAGACCAGATCTGCCAGTAACCCCAGCAGATGGGCTCGTGACATTCAAGGATCAAAACTTCAACATAAGGGATAATACTATAAAAAAAAAAAGGTAAATCCCTAACGTGAGGGATGGAGATCCCGAATGTAAGGGCTGGTCAAATTTCTTATAGGTCATATAGCAACAATATAAGGACGAGTGATACATAAAGGTCAAATATAGAATATATAAGCTGGTGACATTCAAATCTCATATTCAAATGTAAGGTCGGGTTCCATATATACATGGGCTGGTGATATCTTCAGATAAGATCCCGAATATAAGGACCGGTGATACTTAAAGGTCACATCCCCAATATTTCGACTGGCGATATTCAAGAATTCACATGGATTGGCGATATTCAATAGTGGCAGGCCTAAAATAAGAACTGACTTTATCTCAAGGTCAGAGTACCTTTGTAAAGGCTGATGACATTCAAAGGTCAAAGACCCAACACAAAGGTGGCTTGGTTTAAAGGTCAGAGTCCCCAATATAAGGGCTGGAGATATCCCAAGGTCACGTCTGCAATATGCTGGAGTGGCGATACTGTGGAGGTTATAGACCCAGTCATATAAGAGGTGTCCACATTTAAATGACACCGCCTTACTGTAAGTGCCAGTGACACATAACTGACACAGTCCCGAAAAGAAGGGCTTAGCCCTACTGAAATATCGAAGCCTGGGCCAATACAAGAACTAGATGTAGTCAAAGCTTGTATTTTAAAGATCTGAGAGGCACTGGGGTTTGTTGATACTGGAGTGAGAGGTGGAGGATATCTTACATATCGATCAGGAAACATTTACGTAATAAGAATCTGACACAGGCACAATGGACGAAGTAAACTGACACGATGTTAAAGAGTTCTGTAAAAAAGAAAAAAAAAACTTCCCCATCCTTTGTAAGTCATGAACTGGTTTTACAGAATTACACAACCACATTTGGCTACGTTTCCCTGAAGCTATGTAAATGATGACTTATTTACGTAATCCGCAGAACCCACAACGCTACCTTATCCTGTGTAAATGACGAGTGGTGTACATGATTTACAAGCAATAACTTTCTCTCTGATCCTGTATACATAACAGAGTGGTTTACATAGTTTACATATAATAACTCACTCCATAACCCAGTGGAAATGAAGTTTAGTTTACATAATTTACGAAAAACTGTAGCATATTCTTGGTCTCTGTAAGTGATGAGTTGTTTACATCATTTTCAAACAACAACCAGTTTACGTAATTTATGAACGCAGAACTCTTTATAATCTTATGTAAATGACTGATTTACACAATTCACAAACATTAACTGTATATCTCCATGCTCCAGTGTAAATGAATATTCATTTACACTTCACAAACAAGACAGTTGCCATCTCCATGATTATTTATTTATGAAAACTGGTTAAATGATTTACGAACTGTAACTGTGTGAAACAGTTTAGTTTAACCTTGTCCCCTTATCTTACAGTGGAACGCTGTATCTGTGTGATATACAACACACCGATGTATCCATATGTTACAGTGAAACAGTTACTCCTCCTGTATCGTACAGAACACACAGCTCTGCCCCTGTTACAGTGAAATACTTGCTGTACCTGTCTGTTGCAGAGGACCCACTGTACTCACACGTTACAGTGAAGGACTTAGGTCCGCGCGTATGTTAGATAGGGAACACTCACAGTACCCATATAGAGGGGACACCCATGGCACCTGTAACACCGCATGTTACAGGGGGGACGATCGCTGAACCCACACGGTACAGGTGAACGCTCATGATTTCCCCATGTTAAAGGAGAACACTTAATCTACCAGTATATTACAGGAGAGAACTCAGTATACCTGTATATGTCTGGGAAATACCTACGCCGCCCTTATGTTACAGGTCAACACTGACTGTACCCGTATGTTACAGGTCAACGGGGTCATCAACAACACAGGTCACAGCGTCGTTTTGACCTTAGGAGTGCCAGGTCATCACCACACTGCAATCAATATTACTGGGGGTCCGCTCTCCTACAGGTACCAGGTCAGTATCTACTGGTACATAATGGTACCAGGTCAGTATCTATTGGTACATAATGGTACCAGGTCAGTGTATACAGGTACAAAGTGGTAACAGGTCAGTACATACAGGTCCATATACATACCAGGTTCGTATCTACAGGTACAAAGTGGGACCAAGTCAGCATCTTTAGGTCCGTATCTACAGGTACTACGTCAGTACCTACAGGTACATAAAGGTATCAGGTCAATATCTACAGGTACCAGGTCAGCATCTACAGGTACATATAGATACTAGGTCAGTATACAGCTACCAGGTCAAGCTTTAAACTAATAGATATCAGGTCAAACTTGCATCTATTAGATATCAGGTCAAGCTTATTACTATTAGATCTCAGGCAAGCTTATAGCTATCACATATCAGGTCAAGCTTATAGCTATTATCTATTAGGTCAAGCTTATAGCTATTATCTATTAGGTCAAGCTTATAGCTATTATCTATTAGGTCAAGCTTATAGCTATTATCTATTAGGTCAAGCTGATAGCTCTCATATATCTATCTATCTATCTATATATATATATATATATATATATATATATATATATATATATATATATATATATTGGGTGGAGCTCATGGTAACAATATATCAAAAAAGTTTATAGATATCATATATGAGGTCAAGCTTTTACATATTAGATACAAGATCAAGCTTATGGCTGTTAGACATCAGGCAAGCTTATCGCCAACAGATATCAGGTCAAGCTTAAGTCTATTAGATATCAAGTCTAGCTAAGGTCTATTAGACATCAATTCAACCGCTGAAAGTTCAAAGGTCATAACTCATAGAAATCCAGTGGTAATAACCCGTGAAACAGGTACAGCTGGGCGGGAACTCCCCCGCCTGAGTTACAGGAAGGGGAGGTACAGGTGACGGAGGGTCCTCAATGTTGAGTTACACTCAAGAGGAAGGTCCGATGGGTGAGTTACAGGTCACGGAAAGTCATGTATGTTGAGTTACAGTCAAAGGAAGGTCCAACGGTTGAGTTACAGGATACGGCGAGTCCTGAATGGTGAGTTACAGGACACGGGGGGATGTGAAGGTGAGTTACAGGTCTTATATAATCAAGCGATGAGTGTCGTCTCTCTCTCTCTCTCTCTCTCTCTCTCTCTCTCTCTCTCTCTCTCTCTCTCTCTCACACACATACACACTTATCATCCCAATCTCTAATCCTATAACCCTCTTCCCTAACTCTTCAGCCCCAATCACCAATCAGCCTCTCTTGATTCGAAATTTTCGATCTTACTGCCTTCCAATCCCTAATCTTCACACCCGTAATTCTTTATATCAATCTTCCAGTTCACTATATCATCTGTACGAATCTTCACTTCCTAATCTTTAAGTGTAATATCTAATCCTCCAACGCACGCGGCAATCTTCCCCTCCTTAACCCCAAATCCCCAATCTTTACCTAAATGTACCCAAGATCCCATGTGCTAAACCGGATCTCTTCAGTTCATTTCCAGCCCCCGCCCCCAATCCTCACTTCTGTGACCACATCTCCCAATCCTCGCCTCTGGCACCTGTCTTTACCCTCATCTCTATGGTGCTAATCCCCAATCCTCTCTCACTAATCCAGATTCCAATCTTCACCTCCTTAGTCCCAATATCCAGTCCTGCCCACCTTATTCCCAATCCTTCCCTGCCTCAAACACAATAGCTGAGTTTCAGTTCCAATCTTATGTTCCAATCCTCATATCTAATCCTTAGTTGTAAGTTCTTGGGATCAATTCCTTTGTTTCTTCCCTCTGATGACGGATCTAATCCTCCTGATGTTAATCCACAGTTCCAATCCCCAGTCCTCTAAGACTATTCTCAGTCACAAAGACTTTTCTTTCCCTTCAAATTCCTCTGTCTTACCTTAGTCCCAATCGCCAATCTTCATTTCCACGGTCCAACCCTAATCCGTATCTCATTTAGTCCATTCCCTAATCCTTCCTTACCTCATTGGTTTCAGTCCAAAGACTGAAGTGTTTACTTCTAATCCCTAAGCATCAAACGTACTCTTGTTCTTTAATCGTATCAACTCAATCCTAATCTCTAATCCTCCTCCTAAGGCCATTCCAATCCTAGCTCCTAATCTTTTCCATATTGGTCTTCGCTAACACATCCTCAATGTGCCCAAATCACATAATTTCCCTAATCACACAAGCTCGTGCAGACATCAAGACCCAAATCCTAATCACACTTTTACGCCTACAATCACAAAATCATAACCTAAGACCCAATCACACTCCCAAGAGCGTTCACCAGTGCATGCCCCAATCCCAATCTCCCTAATCCTTGATTCTCCCACGTCCCTGTCTTGCTGTGTTTACCCTCTAATCACCCTTGGCTGACTCCTGATGAGGCGAGTTACTGCAGCAAGTAATGAGTGCTAATTGTTAGCAGCTTATCCCCGGGTCCGTCGTCTGCAATGGGTTCAGCAAACGTCGCTAACTTTAGCATTCCAACCAACTCGCGAAATAGCAAACGTTGCCAGCTTTAGCAATGGGACGAGCTGGTGAGCGGTAGTGAAGTGTGTCGCTTGCTATAGCGTTACCAATAGCTGGATGACTTACAAAAAGCCGCTAACTCTAGCAAGCAGACCAGCTGGTGAGTTCAGCAAAGGCCGCTAATCTGAGCACTCAAACCAGCTGGTGAGTTAACCAAACGTCACTAACTTAAACACTTCAAGCCAGTGACGTGTAACGAGGTGATTACTGCTCGTTAAAGTCTCGCTGAGCTCTTTAACAATGGTCTTTTGCCCCAAAGTGTTCAACGAACGATTTCATTTTAGGGTTGCAGACACCAGTGTAGTCTGAAGTGGGTCCTGAAGTACAAGTTAGTGAAGTTAATGTGATGAATCCACAGTTAAGGGTCTATGTTAAACCAACCGTGTTCTATAATTTCCGGACGAGTCGGAAGAACCCTTGAGTACGACCCTTGAGTACGACCCTTGAGCACGATCGTCCGACCCTTGAGCACGACCCTACGACCCTTCAGCACGATCGTCCGACCCTTGAACATGACCCTACGATCCTTGAGCATGACCGTATAACCCTACGACCCTTGAGCACGACCTTACGACCCTTGAACATGACCCTACGATCCTTGAGCATGACCGTATAACCCTTGAGCACGACCTAACGACCCTTGAGTACGACCTTACGACCCTTGAACGTGACCCTACGATCCTTGAGCATGACCGTATAACCCTACGACCCTACGACCCTTGAGCACGATCTTACGACCCTTGAACGTGACCCTACGACCCTTGAGCACGACCATATAACCCAGAAGCATGACCCTACGCCCCTTGAGCACGACCCAACGACCCTTGAGTACGACCTTACAATCTTTAAGCAAGACGGTGCTACCCTCGAGAATGAGGGCACGACACTTGAGCACGACAGTAAGACCCTTTGATCACAACGGCACGACCCTTGTACAGTACTATATACGACCCTTGAGCACGACTGCACGAGCCTTTAAACGTGACTTTACGACCCTTGAGCACAATGTCCTGGTCTTTGAGCGTCGTATCTTCGTGCTCACGGGTTTCGTACCGTCGTACCTTTACGATGTCCGGATGTGTTCGACGCATTTTTTTTTAACTCGACCACATTCACTTCAACATTTATCTTATTTACGGATAACAGGAATTCCGTTTATACGGAACTCGGTGACATAGGTATTCCAGTCTTCCGAAACTTTTCATATATATATATATACATACATCTCCGTTATCGGAACTCAGTGAATACGCCTTTTTCAACCATCCGTAACGCTATCAGATGCGTATCTCAGTTGACCGAAACCCGATGAGACACGTACTTCGGTTTTCCGAAACTCTATAATGGGCGTATTTCAGTTTTCTGAAACTGGATGATGCATGTATTTCAGTTTTCTGAAACTGGATGATGCATGTATTTCAGTTTTTTGAAACTGGATGATGCATGTATTTCAGTTTTTTGAAACTGGATGATGCGTGTATTTCAGTTTTCTGAAACTGGATGATGCGTGTATTTCAGTTTTCTGAAACTGGACGAGACACATATTCTAATTTTCTGAAGCTCTATGAGAGGGATATTCCAATCTTCCGAATCTCTGTGAAAGACAAATTATTTTTCCAATCATCCAAAAGTCTTTCTATTGTTAGAACAAAAAACTTTTGAATTTCTCTTAATCATCCAAAAGTCTATCTATTGTTAGAACAAAAAACTTTTGAATTTCTCTTAATCATCCAAAAGTCTATCTATTGTTAGAACAAAAAACTTTTGAATTTCTCTTAATCATCCAAAAGTCTATCTATTGTTAGAACAAAAAACTTTTGAATTTCTCTTAATCATCCAAAAGTCTATCTATTGTTAGAACAAAAAACTTTTGAATTTCTCTTAATCATCCAAAAGTCTATCTATTGTTAGAACAAAAAACTTTTGAATTTCTCTTAATCATCCAAAAGTCTATTTATTGTTAGAACAAAAAACTTTTGAATTTCTCTTATACCATTTCAATAATATCTTACATCTATTAACTATTAACTAATATATCTCTTTTTCTCCCCAAAGACAAGATTAGATTCTTAAAAAAAATATATGACCTTATCATCATATCATTTCTGACGCTCCCGAAATATGCTTAATGATAATAATAATAATGATACAGTATGTACCTGACCTAACATGACCTGACCTGACCTGACCCCTCGTCTCACCATCCCCAGGTCAGCCACGTGCAAGTTCACTTCGGGGGACGCGACCACGTGGGCTCCGAACACACCGTGAACGGCACCGCCTTCCCCGCTGAGGTACGAGAGAGAGAGAGAGAGAGAGAGAGAGAGAGAGAGAGAGAGAGAGAGAGAGAGAGAGAGAGAGAGAGAGAGAGAGAAAAATATATATATATATATATATATATATATATATATATATATATATATATATATATATATATATATACAGAGAGAGAGAGAGAGAGAGAGAGAGAGAGAGAGAGAGAGAGAGAGAGAGAGAGAGAGAGAGAGAGAGAGAGAGAGAGAACTTACCAGTCTGTAACAACAAGGTTCCCCCCCCTTTTTTTTTTCTTAACCAAGGTATTTATTCTCTCTCTCTAATGACTAATTATTGACTGGGAATATAATTGGGTTGGCTTCTTCTTGCTGCAGTCCATTGTTAGGGCACTGATGACCTAAGCTCCCAGCTTATTGCAGGGTCCAGTGACCCCCATCTGTGTAAAGTAGCAGCTCTCTCTCTCTCTCTCTCTCTCTCTCTCTCTCTCTCTCTCTCTCTCTCTCTCCCTCTATCACTGTCAAGCCTTTTTGCCTGAAAGCTTAAACCTATTGTTTTGAGTCTCTGGGTCTGTCTCTCTGTGTGGACTTCAAACCCTGTAACTATTTCAGTGTTGTACAAACAAACCATTTTTGAGCATCTTTATAACTATCAAGTTTTACAAAAACCCTCGACTTCAAAGTATGTGTCTATGTCAGTGTTATACAAACCATTTTCTGAGTGTTTTGAAACCTGTTAAGTCTGAATAAACCCTCAACTTCAAAGCATATATCTATGTCAGTGTTTTACAAACTGTTTCTTTAGTATCTTAAAAATCATATATATATATATATATATATATATATATATATATATATATATATATATATATATATATATATATATATCCCTGGGGATAGGGGAGAAAGAATACTTCACACGTATTCCCTGCGTGTTGTAGAAGGCGACTAAAAGGGGAGGGAGCGGGAGCTGGAAATCCTCCCCTGTCTTTTTTTTTTTTTTTAATTTTCAAAAGAAGGAACAGAGAAGGGGGCCAAGTGCGGTACGAGAGAGAGCTTCACATCCCACTACAACACCCACTACTATCTCCACTACAATACTCATCCCCTACATTCTCCATTACGATAACACCCACACATCCCCACTACATTAGCCCCATGTTGCTTCTTCATTCTGTTCGTATAACAATGTTACCTGCTCCATTTCTTATGTTAATTAGTAGCGGAGGCCTTCACGTCAACACGTCTCTCTCTCTCTCTCTCTCTCTCTCTCTCTCTCTCTCTCTCTCTCTCTCTCTCTCTCTCTCACACACACACACACACACACACACACACACACAACACAGATACGCACCAAAATCACAGATATCCACTAAATTAGCATATATATATATATATATATATATCTTTCAAACTATTCGCCATTTCCCGCGTTAGCGAGGTAGCGTTAAGAACAGAGAACTGGGCCTTTGAGGGAATATCCTCACCTGGCCCCCTTCTCTGTTCCTTCTTTTGGAAAATTAAAAAAAAAAAAAAAAATAATGAGAGGGGAGGATTTCCAGCCCCCCCGCTCCCTCCCCTTTTAGTCGCCTTCTACGACACGCAGGGAATACGTGGGAAGTATTCTTTCTCCCCTATCCCCAGGGAGAATATATATATATATATATATATATATATATATATATATATATATATATATATATATATATATATATATATATATATATGAGGAAAGGTGACCATATCAGCTGCTGTAACGCATGCGCACAGAGCTCACACTCAACCCCTTGAGCACCAGAGAGCGACCCTTGGGTATGACGTCCAGGCTTCTGACATGACCCATTCAACGTCAGGTCAAAGGTCAACCCATTATGGCAAGGGTCGTTCCGTTGGCCTCTAGCTTCCTATGGTCGTAGTCAAGGGTCGTATCGTCGTGTTCATGGGGTTACGACACCTAATCATTACAACGCAGGCAACGTACCGAAAGGATTACATCTTGGCCTGACCTTTGACCTAGGTCAGAGCCTGTGGCCTAGCCTCACCTGTGACCTGGTCGGACCTGACCGTTGACCAAGGTCTGACCTGTGACCTGGCCTGACCCCGAGACGTCCAGCTGACCCGCTGCTTCACGAGACAATAAAATCTTTGCGAGTCTTCCCGTGCGTTTAATGACTGTGTTGACTGTGTGTTGGGTTGAGACCATGAGATATGACCTACCGATCCTGGCCTTAACCTCCCTAATACTGCTTTATTGAAGGATCTCTCTCCTGCATATCTTTCTTTCTTTCATACTATTCGCCATTTCCCGCATTAGCGAGGTAGCGTTGAGAACAGAGGACTGGGCCCTTGAGGGAATATCCTCACCTGGGCCCCTTCTCTGTTCCCTCTTTTGGAAAATTAAAAAAAAAAGTGAGAGGGGAGGATTTCCAGCCCCCCGCTCCCTCCCCTTTTAGTCGCCTTCTACGACACGCAGGGAATACGTGGGAAGTATTCTTTCTCCCCTATCCCCAGGGATAATATATATATATATATATATTTATTCAATATTATACTTAATCGCCGTTTCCTGCATCAGCAAGGTAGCGCCAGGAAACAAAGAATGGCCCATCCACTCATATACACATAAACATACATATACATATGCATACATAGCCATACACATATATACACATGTACATATACTTGCTTGCCTTCATCCATTCTCTGTGCCACACCACCTCAGGAAATAGCATTGCAAGGTAATGCCAGGGAAACAGACAAAAAAGGCCACATTCGTTCACATTCAGTCTCTAGCTGTCATGTGTAATGGATTGAAACCACAACTCCCCATTCATTCCTAATTAGTTTACATTGTTATTATTTCTACGTCTCTGTACTACTTGTTCCTCTACAACAATTGATCCAGCAATGATGTCATATACAATACGATTATGTTGGAATGAGAAGAATGTGAAGCAAATTGGGAAAAGAAAAGTGAGAGAAAAGTTCTTCACCACTGATCGAATGACCGCACGACACAACCCCAAGTCTGTGGCAGGGTAGATCAAAGCCTGGTCTGCAGCAGTTGGTGCTACCCACTCACACCTTACGACTCGCAAGCCTACCACCTTTTTGCCTGGTGTAGCACCTCCTACCCCTCCAGAACCACGGTGTAGACAAAGAGCCTCAAACACACAGGTGCCAATTCGATGAATAAGCTCCAACACCATGAGTTCTGATGTCATTTCCATTGCCTTTCTGAAGTCAGCCATGATATATATATATATATATATATATATATATATATATATATAGATAGATAGATAGATAGATAGATAGAGAGAGAGAGAGAGAGAGAGGAGAGAGGCGCATGCTAGGTGTTGCATAAGAACAAAAACAACCCACACCGACCTCGCCTTACTCTGTCGTCTCGGGTCGGGACACACGCCCGCACACCACCACCTCTCAGGCACTACATGACACCTGGACACCGTGAGAGTGTAGCTCTGTATGGTAATGGCGGCCGTGATGTGAGGCCGAGGGGCTCCCACGGGCATGGCCGGACGTGAGGGGCGACGGAGGTTGTGCGTGGGGAGGAGGAACCTGGGCTCCGTGATAGACACAACACTCGCCCGCCCCCCCGCGCGCCACTACGCTCCTCCGCTCAAGTCAGCAAGGAATTTCCCGCGTTTTTTTCCCCCCCTTCCCCCTCATATTCCCGCCCGATCTTTCCCTGCCGGTCGGGCGGGCGGGCGGGCGGGCGGGCGGGTGGCGGGTTGTGCATTCTGGCCACGTTCACAGGACGAAAAAAGAAAGAAAACGCAGCATAGCCTTCTACCTCTCGGGGGAATTTTCTCCGTGACTCTAATATTCTCAGCAATGCAGTGTGCACCCGGGGAATTTATCTGTATTGGTTCTTTCCTGGCGGGGGAGGAGGAGGAGGAAGAAGAGGGGAGGTGAAAAAAAACCACCACTGCCTTTTGTGTTCTACTTCAAGAGGCTTCCTCGCCTCCTGCGTGTTTTCTTTACTTTCCTTTTGTTCTTACTGGTAAGCTGCAATACAGTTGTCTGTATAAGGTTATGCCAGTCTCCTCCTTCTCTAGTTCCTCCTACAGCCTTATCCCAGCGCTACGTCCTTCTAAAGCCTTTAGCACGACGGTACGACCCTTGAGCACGAGGGTGCGACTCGTTAAGCACGACGTTGTAAACCTTGAGCACGACGGTGCGACCCTTGAGCACGAGGGTACGACCCGTTAAGCACGACGTTCGACCCTTGAGCACGACGGTGTGACCCTTGAGCACGACGGTGCGACCCTTGAGCACGACGGTGCGACCCTTGAGCACGACGTTGCGACCCTTGAGCACGACGGTGCGACCCTTGAGCACGACGGTACGACCCTTGGGTATCATGGCCTGTTTAGAGAATACAGGCAACACATACTCGAGGGTCATTATCGTCGTGCTCAAGGGACGTATTGTCGTGCACAGGGATCGTAGTGCCATCGTGCTCAAGGGCCGTACTGTCCTGCTCAAGGGTCGTACCGTCGTGTTCAAGGGTCGTACCGTCGTGCTCAGGGGTCGTACCGTCGTGTTCAAGGGTAGTACTGTCGTGCTCAAGGGTCGTATCATTGTGTTCAAGGGTCGTACCGTCGTGTTCAAGGGTCGTACCGTCGTGTTCAAGGGTCGTACCGTCATGTTCAAGGGTCGTACCGTCGTGCTCAAGGGTCGTACTGTCTAGTTGCATAGGTTAAGATTAATCCGAGCTCTGACGTGTGTGGATATTTTCTTTCGATATTTTTACATAATTCTCTTTTTCTTCATCAATCGTTACGACTCACAATAATCATAAGTTCTTTGTGTAAATCTAGGTGATGACCTTTGATGAATTTATGATGACCTCAGACGACCGTTAATGTCCTAAGGTGACCTCTAGTGATCCGCGGTGACCCCTGACAGCCCTTGGCGGTATAATGACCCCTGGTGACCCACATCAGCTTCTGATGACCTATTAACACATTGTCCGCCGAAGAACTGCAATGGCTGAAAACGATTTCAGGTGACATGTCATGACCTTTAACAACCACTAGGCTGTTCTCGAGGCTAAGAATGACCTACGTATATTCATGAAATAAACAAACATCTTAAGCATTCTACATATATATATATATATATATATATATATATATATATATATATATATATATATATATATATATATATATATATATATATATTATCCCTGGGGATAGGGGAGAAAGAATACTTCCCACGTATTCCCTGCGTGTCGTAGAAGGCGACAAAAAGGGGAGGGAGCGGGGGGCTGGAAATCCTCCCCTCTCGTTTTTTTTTTAATTTTCCAAAAGAAGGAACAGAGAATTGGGCCAGGTGAGGGTATTCCCTCAAGGCCCAGTCCTCTGTTCTTAACGCTACCTCGCTAATGCGGGAAATGGTGAATAGTTTGAAAGAAAAGAAAAAAAAAAAAAATATATATATATATATATATATATATATTATATATATATATTATATATAGATATATATATATATATATATATATATCATTTGGTTAACTGGTTTGGCTTTTAGTCTATCAACTACCAAGGTTATCAAGGCCGTCAACGTTAAGTTACAGCCACCAGTCGACAAACACCTTCGTCAGGTGTTAAGGATACTTGTAAGACCATAAACACTCACTACACACACACACACACACACACACACACACATATATTATATATATATATATATATATATTATATATATATATATATATATATATATATATATATATATATATATATATATATATATATATTACCCCTGAGCCCACTTGTATGTTCAACATCGGAGGTAGCAGACACAATCGTACGAGGACGGTTGCTATCGTACTCATCTGATCAAGTTATTGTCTACAGCGGGATGAAGTAACGTACTCAAGAGACTCTGTTATCTCACACACGAGGCAGCTATTGTTCACAAAAGCAACGTACGATGACTTTTCTTTACCCGAGTAACACTGTAATTGAGAGAATTCCCCTGAGACAGTAGCGAAACCGTATACGAGGAATAACACTATCGCACCGAGAGAGTTATCGTACCCGTGGCGTCTAAGAAGCGTGTTGATCACATTCTAGCGGAGTATCTTTTGATTACATACCTGAGTTTGCGTACCTGCTAGATGTACAGGATAATCGAGTCGCTAGACGTGAGCGAACAACTTGGGCGCCCCGAGTTACAACTGTTCCCGTGAAGCCAGGCAGGGCTGGCCCAGCCAAGCCACTGGTGGATACATCATGCACAAGCAAAGGCAAACCGACCGACCCCTCAGATCAGGAGGATGATTAACCACGTAACGAATTGGTGTGTAAATGGGCATGGATTTGGGACCCCGCTAAAGAAAGCCGTACAGCAGGACGCCCTACAGTATGACGGACTGATAGGATCTAGAGCTGGTGATGAAAGAGGAGAGGAGAGAAAGAGAAAGTTTTGAGAGAACAGAGAGAGAGAGAGAGAGAGAGAGAGAGAGAGAGAGAGAGAGAGAGAGAGAGAGAGAGAGAGAGAGAGAGAGAGAGAGAGAATGAAGATTGACCTCTGAGAACCAGGTAATTGACAAGACTTCCAAGTGTACCTGGTGTCTGGTGAAGACAATTGAGGAATCTAGTATCATAAAATCATTGTTTCTGTTGGTATTAAATCCCTGAAAACGTAAGAGATATGGGTTTCTAAAGGAACGCTCCGTTTCTATGGTTAGAAGCGGTACGATATGTTTAACATGTATTTTCTGAACACTTTGGGTGAAGAGCTTGTACACCCGACCATTTCTCCCCGCCTAGGAACGTACTTCGCAGTCTAGCCAAATATATTTAGGCCAAAACATTTTTATGCGCGAGAATCATGTTCCTCAGCGACATTCATCAGGATAAAGCATATATTATTCATCATAATAAACCTGGGTTGGGTTATACATCACCAGCCAGGCGTGTGTCAGTTCCTAATGAAAAACGTCACTACGCCTGTCAGTTATATCACATGTTTCCCGGTGAAATTGTTTTTTTTCTATATTTATCTTTTGTTACTACATCAGTATACAATAGGTGATAGGAAAAAAAAAAAGGGGGGGCCACTATTCCAAACAAGGGAGGCCTGTTGACCGGGCTGTGAGGGTGGCGTTCACTGGCCTGATGGCTGGCTAGGCTGGTCTGGTCTGCCCATGGCTCATCAACACGCCGGAGACTCGGGCTAGGCTGTGTCCTGAGGACGAGGTTATCCTAGCCTCTGCCATTCTAGATAACTTAATGAAGTTATCACAGTAGATATTAGGTTATCGTAGTACTATACGGGATAGCCGTAGATGCCAGGGCTATGAGTAGATATCAACCTATCGTAGTATATACCTAGATAACGTAGTAGATACCAGGCTATCGGCATAGATACCAGGCTATCATAGGAGACACCAGGCTATCGTACTAGATATCAAGCTATCGTAGTATATATATAGCTATCGTGGTAGATACCAGGCTATCGTAGTAGATACCAGGCTATCGTAGTAGATACCAGGCTATCGTAATAGGTACCAGGCTACCTCAGTGTTGTCGAGGCTACTGCCCTGGTGGTATGTGGTAGGGACAATGTGGGGTGGGGATACCATCACTAATGTGGTAACCTCAGATGACCGGGCGAAATCTCTTGAGTACGACGGTACATTCAACCCTTGAGTACGACGGTACGACCCTTAAGTACGACGGTACGACCCTTGAGTACGACGGTACGACCATTGAACACGACAATACCACCGTTGAACACGATAACACGACCCTGAGGTATGATGGCGTGGCCTCTCACCAGAACCAGGTCATAGGCCAGGAGGTCATATCCAATGGTCGAACCGTCATGCTCAAAGGGAGGTAACAAGTACCAGGGGATCGTTGCAGAGTCTACGGTACCGTTAACCCACGTTTCAGTAACTTGAGCTTCGCGTCAGTGTAAATATTAATATGATAATAATAATAATAATGATAATAATAATAATAATGATAATAATAATAATAATAATAATGATAATAATAATGATAATGACAATAATAATAATAATAATAATAATAATAATAATAATAATAATAATGATAATAATAATAATAATAATAATAATAATAATAATAATAACAATAATGATAATGATAATGACAATAATAATAATAATGACAATAATAATAATGATAATAATAATAATAATAATAATAATAATAATAATGCTGATGATAATAATAACAGGCGAGTCTGGGAAGAGAGAAAGTTGTATAGACGTTTTTTAGTTCAGATGTAGGAAGACCAAGGGGCTTGGGTCTACGAAGACTGAAGACGACAGGTAAAGAACTTGACGGTAACATCTCATTCTATCGTCCAGAGTGACATAAAATAGCCTGGTGAACTAATCAACCAGGAAGGAACTTAGGCCTAGTGAGAAAGTAGAGGGTGGGGCATGATCGCAACCATGGATGATGTCAATGACTTCGTCTTGGTTTGGTTGATGGTGACGTGGTTTGGCGGTGATCCAATACTGGAGGCTGTTCATGGGTTCTTGGACGGGGAAACGTAATGGGGCGAGGTAACACTGACATGAAAGGCGGTGTCGTTGAAGTGCCTCTAGTGATTACTTACATCCATCGGAGCATGACTAGTACGGATGAGAAACACGACCTCCATTGTGGATTGCGGGTCTCAGGTGAGGGAGTGGAGGGTGGAGACGGCCCCTCGTAGGCGTAAAACCTGGAGACGCTCACCGAGGTAGCCTACCAGACATGGAATGAGACTTCTATACAGCCCAAGGCACATAGGTTAGTTGATGACTATGTTCTGAATGGCATATCGAAAGCTTTGTAGTCATCGAATGTCATACCCACACGGGTCGTCTTTCTTTCCTAGGATGCGACAGGTAAAGTCTAGGAAGCTGACTGGGAAGCGAGTGATTGAGGAAGTCTTCAATTAGCAAACTGTTAACGATCGGTGGGACTCGCAATGTCTGTGTAAAGCCAATTAAGCACAAAACGTTCACAGATTAAGCCGGGGATCGAGATGATGGCACTGACTTGGTCCCGGAGAAATATATGACGTCTTCCAGTAAAGGGGAACATTCTGGAGAGAGGGAGGGGGTGTCTGGCTGGCTCAGAGGAGAATCTGTAGTTTCATTGGTAAGTCAGCGGGTGTAGTGGGGCGCCTTACCCTGAGGCTGTGTAATCGTCTGGCGACTTCAGATTCACGTACTGACTCAGGGTGGGGGTGGGGGGGGGGGGGGGCTTGGTGTGAGAGGCAGGTGCTGTTCAGGGAGAGGCAAGTCTCCGACAGGTGAAGGCGAACTGAAGGTAGAGTGGGAGGCAGGTGGTTTCCGGGTAGAGGCAGTCTCTAAAAGATGGTGGCGAACTGATGGTAGAGTGGGAAGCAGGTGGTGTTCAGGTAGAGGCAGTCTGAAGCAGATGGTGGCGAACTGATGGTAGAGTGGGAGGCAGGTGGTGTCCGGGTAGAGGCAGTCTGAAACAGATGGTAGAGTGGGAGGCAGTTGGTGTCCAGGAAGAGGCAGTCTGAAACAGATGGTGGCGAACTGATTGTTAACAAGCTGCTTCCTCTCTGGAGAGGTGATTACCACTGGGAAATAAAGAATTCTGCTGGTCCCATCCGTTCAACCCTTTCAGTTGGCCACACCACTCGTTCATGTCCGACCGACTGACTGTCTCAGGTGTTGTAGTTGGGCAGGGTGATGAGATCTGTTCTTACCACGTAGTTGCGTGTCACTGTGGCACGGGGGACACTAGTAAGCGCTTTGTCGCAGCAGAAGACGGCCTAATCTCCTTATTGTATCAGTCCCTTAATCCGGAGTGTGATCCAGGACACCATATCTCTGTGTAGTCTTAAAAGATTTAGCGGAGGAGGATGGGATGGTAGGCCGCTCCCATATTGGTCCTGACGTATTCATCAAATCTACTTTGTTGATGATCTGAGCTAAGGGCTTCTGTTCTGGGATACTGTACAACACTCGGCTGGCCAGAGAAATGTTAGTGTGGAACTGGCCTGTACGTGTCGACGTTGGGCTCCAGATAATGGGTCGTCGGGGCGAGGAGGGACACGAGAGGGTAAAACTAATGTACATTGAGTTTTTACCGCCACCGCCAGGTGGCACCGACCGAGGCAGTAGGTACTGGTCGGCCATATCACTCACTGGTCGAGGATGTTCTGGACGTGTGTTGGGAAACTCTCAAAACCCAGTGGCAAGGGCAGACGTCCCTGAAGGCCCAAGGTGTCATCTTCGTCAAGGGCCACTGAATAACTCCTCACTTATCACGCGAGGACCTGACTCTCTGAGGTAATGGGAGGGGTGTGAACGGGATATGGTTCGCCACTGTCTCTCTGCAGGGAGGGCGAGGTGGGGTGCATGAAACAGCACATGATTAATGATGGAAGTCAATTCTGTTTGGGTGGTAGGTGTGCAGCACTACACCAACCCACGTGACCTCCACAGCCTGCTACAGCTGAGGTAGGAGGACGGACGTAGACAGAACAGGGATAGACCTCTGATCCAGCCCACTCCTGCTGTAGGTGGTTGACCAGTTCCTAACCCTTTATATAATAACGCGTCTTAAGCCACGACCATAAACAGACTCCAAATGACCCATTTGCCTTCGTTGACCCATGTCACTTTCAGACGTCGCTAAACATTTCTGTCGTCATCTACTTTTTCTCTTTTAAATGACTTGTTCCTTGAAAATAAATGTTGGCGATGATCAGTGACGGGATTACGATCTGTTATGCAAATGAGGTGATGCCTGGCAGTCGGCTTATATACTGCCATCATTAGATTCGAGATAACAGGTATTTTTCACAAATAATGAAAGCTTTTATTGATATAATGAAGGGTAATGTTGGTTCTTTTTCATGACTCTCGTAAAATAATTAAATGATATCTTGTAAAATAATTAATTAAGTAATAGGAAAAAAAATAATGGGATTGATAATGAGTTTATGAATCATTAGAAAGTCCATGGCCTGGTTAATTACATTTTTTACTGTAGCACTGATAATAAAGAGAATTTATTTGCGATTAAATGTAGTTTTTATTGACTCTCTGGCAAGGACTTTTATTGGCGTGGTGATAAAAGCCTTTTATTGGGTCGTAAAGGAAGGAGTATTGAGAACCTGAATTTTTTATGATATTGAAACAGCTTCTGTGGTTGGTCAAAGACGAAGCTCTGTTTGGAAATAAGACCAAAAAAAATAAGAAAAGAAAAAAACAACAACCTTGGCCTCTCAGGGCTTTATCTTCTTGATCAGAACGATAATAAAACGTGTAATCTGATGTAGAGATTAACTGCAAATAAACGAGATAAAAAATATAAGGCTTTTAGTCTATTTTCATTTTTCACACGTGAAGATCAAACCCCTCTCATCCACCTCGACTTAGCTGGGAATAGAAAGATATAGTTGAGAGATCAGGGGCTAAATGTCACATATAACTGAGAGATCAGGGGCTAAATGTGAGATATAGCTGAGAGATCAGGGGCTAAATGCGAGATATAGCTGAGAGATCAGGGGCTAAATCTGAGATATAGCTGAGAGATCAGGGGATAAAATGTGAGATATAGCTGAGAGATGAGGGGATAAATGTGAGAGTTTTCCATTCTTCATTCCCTTCCCCCACGGCCAACAGAGACCTCTGGCAACGTTCCTCTGCTGAAGAAGGAAAAAAAAAATCATCTGAGGAAAAAAATATGTGTATATATATAAACTATGGTTTTCCAAGGTAATTAAGCTCATTTTGATTAAGGGGGGGAAGGGGAGGCCATACGCCGGAGGCCTTCCTAGGAAAGGACGGGGTTAATTACCCAGGAAGGTCATCTATTTTTTTTTCTCTTCTTTAAATGGTTTTCGTATCTCTTGAGGTGGGTCTATATGTGTGATTGACGAAGCTATATACCAAACGAGCAGTCCTGACGAGGGGACAGTCTTGGTAAACGAGACTCTTTTATCAAACGAGTAATGCTGAGGCATATAAGAAATTAACGAAGCTATATCAAATGAGTCACTTGGAGGTATGTACGTAATCAGCAAGGGTAATGCAAGTGAATAACATTAATCTATACAGGTATATAAGGAGGATATATATATATATATATAGGTATATAAGGAGGATATATATAAAGTGAATAACATTAATCTATATAGGTATATAAGGAGGATATATATATATATATATATATATATATATATATATATATATATATATATATATATATATATATATATATATATATATATATATATATTTTTTTTTTTTTTTTTTTTTTATACTTTGTCGCTGTCTCCCGCGTTTGCGAGGTAGCGCAAGGAAACAGACGAAAGAAATGGCCCAACCCCCCCCATACACATGTACATACACACGTCCACACACGCAGATATACATACCTACACAGCTTTCCATGGTTTACCCCAGACGCCCCACATGCCCTGATTCAATCCACTGACAGCACGTCAACCCCTGTATACCACATCGCTCCAATTCACTCCATTCCTCGCCCTCCTTTCACCCTCCTGCATGTTCAGGCCCCGATCACACAAAATCCTTTTCACTCCATCTTTCCACCTCCAATTTGGTCTCCCTCTTCTCCTCGTTCCCTCCACCTCCGACACATATATCCTCTTGGTCAATCTTTCCTCACTCATTCTCTCCATGTGCCCAAACCATTTCAAAACACCCTCTTCTGCTCTCTCAACCACGCTCTTTTTTATTTCCACACATCTCTCTTACCCTTACGTTACTTACTCGATCAAACCACCTCACACCACACATTGTCCTCAAACATCTCATTTCCAGCACATCCATCCTCCTACGCACAACTCTATCCATAGCCCACGCCTCGCAACCATACAACATTGTTGGAACTACTATTCCTTCAAACATACCCATTTTTGCTTTCCGGGATAATGTTCTCGACTTCCACACATTTTTCAAGGCTCCCAAAATTTTCGCCCCCTCCCCCACCCTATGATCCACTTCCGCTTCCATGGTTCCATCCGCTGACAGATCCACTCCCAGATATCTAAAACACTTCACTTCCTCCAGCCTCTCACCATTCAAACTCACCTCCCAATTGACTTGACCCTCAACCCTACTGTACCTAATAACCTTGCTCTTATTGACATTTACTCTTAACTTTCTTCTTCCACACACTTTACCAAACTCCGTCACCAGCTTCTGCAGTTTCTCACATGAATCCGCCACCAGCGCTGTATCATCAGCGAACAATAACTGACTCACTTCCCAAGCTCTCTCATCCCCAACAGACTTCATACTTGCCCCTCTTTCCAAAACTCTTGCATTTACCTCCCTAACAACCCCATCCATAAACAAATTAAACAACCATGGAGACATCACACACCCCTGCCGCAAACCTACATTCACTGAGAACCAATCACTTTCCTCTCTTCCTACACGTACACATGCCTTACATCCTCGATAAAAACTTTTCACTGCTTCTAACAACTTGCCTCCCACACCATATATTCTTAATACCTTCCACTGAGCATCTCTATCAACTCTATCATATGCCTTCTCCAGATCCATAAATGCTACATACAAATCCATTTGCTTTTCTAAGTATTTCTCACATACATTCTTCAAAGCAAACACCTGATCCACACATCCTCTACCACTTCTGAAACCACACTGCTCTTCCCCAATCTGATGCTCTGTACATGCCTTCACCCTCTCAATCAATACCCTCCCATATAATTTACCAGGAATACTCAACAAACTTATACCTCTGTAATTTGAGCACTCACTCTTATCCCCTTTGCCTTTGTACAATGGCACTATGCAAGCATTCCGCCAATCCTCAGGCACCTCACCATGAGTCATACATACATTAAATAACCTTACCAACCAGTCAACAATACAGTCACCCCCTTTTTTAATAAATTCCACTGCAATACCATCCAAACCTGCTGCCTTGCCGGCTTTCATCTTCCGCAAAGCTTTTACTACCTCTTCTCTGTTTACCAAATCATTTTCCCTAACCCTCTCACTTTGCACACCACCTCGACCCAAACACCCTATATCTGCCACTCTGTCATCAGACACATTCAACAAACCTTCAAAATATATATATATAATATAATATTTATATATATATATATATATATATATATATATATATATATATATATATATATATATATATATATATATATATATAAAGTGAATACCATTAATGTATATAGGTATGTAAGGAGGATAAATATAAAGTGAATAATACACAATTGACGACAGATGTGACCTAAGGATTTATATATGATGACCCTCTGTGGTAAATGATTGCAAACGATCAGATGACCCCCAGGTGACCTCCAAAAAAGACATTACATGACTACGCATGATCTCAGCTGATCCCCAGTGACTGAAGGTGACCACAGACGACCTGGGTTGACCCAAGTGGGTATGGATGACCTGAGTGGAGCCAAGATGAATATAAAATGGCCTCAAGTGGCCCAAGATGGACACAGATGACGTCAGTTGACCCAAGATGACCACATATGGCCGCAGTTAACCATAGATGACGTCAATTGACCTATGAAGACCACAGATGACTTCAGTTGACCCCAAGATGACAACAGTTGATCCAATAAGAGTACAGATGACCTCAGCTGACCTCAGTTCACCTTAGTTGACCAAAGATCCCACAGATGACATCA
>NC_092281.1:22202218-22204718 GCF_036320965.1 Panulirus ornatus | reverse complement strand
TAACGACACAAAACTCTGCCACTTGGCTGGAGTCAATCAGTCGCTGCCTGAGTGTCTGGTCCCAATTGTGTTACATGTTCATCAGCAGCTGCCCCTCCCTCACCTTCCTCACCCCTTGCACCTTCCTCGCCTCCACACTGCCACCCTCCCTGGCTCCTCTTGCCTCACACTCGCACCTCCTCCTCTTCTTGAATCACATGGGACATTCTCCTCACCTCTCCTCCGTCGTCTTATTGGTGTTATTATCATCTTTCTTGTGGTCAGTCTGTAATATCCTATGTTGCCTGACCCCACTTGCTTTACCTCGTCCACCTGCCTTGCCTCGTCCACCTGCCTTGCCTCACCCACCTGCCTTGGCTCATCCACTTGCCTCTCCCAACTCACCTGCCTCACCTCATCCACCTGTCTTGCCGCACCCACCCGTCTTTCCGCACCCACCCGTCTTGCACCAACCCGTCATGCCGCACCCACCCGTCATGCCGCACCCATCCGTCTTGCCGCACCCACCTGCCTTGCCTCAGACACCTGTTTTGCCGCACCCAACCGTCTTGCCGCACCCACCCGTCTTGCCTCACCCACCTGTTTTGCCGCACCCAACCGTCTTGCCTCACCTACCTGTTTTGCCGCACCCAACCGTCTTGCCGCATCCACCCGCCTTGCCGCATCCATCTGCCTTGCCTCACCCACCTGTTTTGCCGCACCCAACCGTCTTGCCGCACCCACCCCTCTTGCCGCACCCATTCGTCTTGCCGCACCCACCCATCTTGCCGCACCCACCCCTCTTGCCGCACCCTCCGGTATAGAGCTACTGTAGGGAGGGACGATGTGGCCACTCTAGCATTACCATGTTCCCCCCAGACCCACGGCAGGGAGGGGGTGTGGAGGTGGGGAGTGTAGGGAGAGGGGGAGCGGGTTTATTTCCCAGGACGGCGTGAGGCAGGTAAAGGTGATAGACTTCTGCCTAGTGGGATCCTTGCCTTCTCTACGTTACTCTCTCTCTCTCTCTCTCTCTCTCTCTCTCTCTCTCTCTCTCTCTCTCTAGCCAATCTATCTTTATTTCTCTACGGACAAATACACGCACACACACACACACACACACACACACACACACACACACACACACACATACACACGAGGCTTGGTGGTGCACAGGTTACCATTTGCGACCAACCAGTCTCACAGGGCCCGGTGGGTTCGAGTTCCGGGCGAGGCAGCTGCCGTACAGCCAACCCAGCTTGGCTGGTTCATCCACCCCTCTGGGACCTGGCGATGAATGGGGGGGTACCAGGCGTAAGCTGCGGGTGTATATATATGTGTGTGTGTGTGTGTGTGTGTGTGTGTGTGTGTGTGTGTGTGTGTGTGTGTGTGTGTGTGTGTGTGTGTGTGTGTATGTGTGTTTACAATAGGTTGAGACATGGTATATGCACAAGTGTAAGAAGACGGGGGTCAACGCAGGTTGTAAAACTCTCTCCCGAACACACAGACAAGTCATTAAAAACACAGACACAGACATATCAGCCACTCATCTCCTGGCCAAGACTCAGACGCGCCACACCTTCATCAGGCCTATTGTATAAGTCAGGAGAAGTGGGAGGGTTCCACGGGGATGTGTGAATGCAGCATGTGTGTTAACCGTATCATTTCACCAGAGTACGGTGGAGGAGAAGTGATGGTGGTTCCGGGAGGATCAGGAAGGAAGGAAGGCAGGCAGACCCAACACACGGAGGAGAGGCGCCAGGTACACTTGGACGAAGTATTTGCTGGGGTTATTTCTCTCTTGTGAAAACTCATCAACAAGGAAAATGAGTAACTGTGAATAGCTGACTAAAGGAGTTTATGTAATAGACCATTTCACGGAGAGTTTATAACCGTATTTTGAATCGGTTATCAAGAAACAAGATTAGATTTTACAACAGTAAGAGGAAGAGGAATATATTAATGTCCATGATGAAAAAATGTAATGCAGAAGGAATGTAACAACAGGGAAAAAGGCACAATGAATGAAACGAGAGATGAAAAGGTAATATGAGTCCCCTTTAGATGATCTTGAGATAGAACAACAAAAAGAAATGCTTACAACACGGAGACTAATTGACCATTGCGATTGAGGGTGGAGAAAATGTCCAATTCCGTGCCTGATGAACAGAATCAGAAGGTACTAGCTTATGTACTGGAACAGACAACTGGGGACATGGAAACACAGGTAAAAAGGTAATTATCAAAAAAAGGGTGCGGGGGGAACTCGCGGCAGGTAAAATACCGGAAAAGATAATCAGAATGCAAATGGATGACTACTTATAACGAAGAAACTAGCTAAGAAGAGACACCACAAATCTATGAAATGTTCTTAAACTTCTACGAGAGAGTGAGATCCGTTTTAAACAAAAGGGAAGGTTGGATGTACTGTATGTTTCTGGACTACCCGAAAGTATATACCATTATACCACACTGGAGGCTGGTAAGGAAACAGGCGTTTCACGGAAAAATAAAGGGAAAACTC
>NC_092281.1:22184718-22197218 GCF_036320965.1 Panulirus ornatus | reverse complement strand
ACGGCGCAGTTGCACCTACCCTTCCCTTCTCCTCCCCACAACCATCTCATGTCCACACCGCATCTCCCACAGCTGCACGGAGCAGTTGTCCCTATCCTTCCCTTCTCCTCCCCACAACCATCTCATGTCCACACCGCATCTCCCACAGCTGCACGGGTTGAGGCAGGTGCAGCAAGGGAGTCAGCTCATCCCGAAGGCTAAGATGATGAACAACTACCGGCCCACGCAGCAGCTGTTCCACCGACCGCTGCGCACCAACATCGACTTCACCAACAGCCGGCAACTGCACTGTCCCTCCATGGCTCCCCAGATGTACTACACAGGTACGGTCACACCTGTGCTTGGCCTCCCTCCTGATACTGCATCTCCTTATGTACTTGCAGCCCGTAGAACATATGTATCTAGCTGACTTACTGGCACTATCACACCGTTACTGTACCTCCAGTTGGCAGGAAATACGTGATACATCTGTGGCCTGACGATTGTTTTGTAACTAATCAACAACAGATATGACTACGGTTTGCACTCTCCTTGACGCAGTTCAGTACAGGTGAAGTATATATATATATATATATATATATATATATATATATATATATATATATATATATATATATATATATATATCATGTAGACACACACACAGTAAAGCCCAGATTCTACAGGTGTGGCAGCAGTGGCTACAAGTAAGGCGGTCCTCACTGTAGCAATAGGACGTCCGACTCAGCTGACGTCAGCCGAAGCTTGTATCCAACTCCGTCGCCCAGCTCTCTGCTGTATTCTATATTTTTCAACTTCCTCTTTGTCCAATTTCTCCACGTTTACGAACTCCCCAACTCTTGCAACTTTTACTGAGTCGCCTGGCGATGCCTGTGTGTTGCAGCCCTCCTTGCAACATCAGGCAGATTTTACCCACCCGCATCTCTCATACTTTCCCCAATCGGTAATATTTTGCAACATCAACTCTGGCGGGAGGCAGGCAGGCCGGCGGGCGGCCCAGAGTAGGTAATGTTGCTCATCTCTACTGTGGGAGAACTGTCCTAGACGTGTTGTGGGGGCATTGTTACCAGCCTCTCAGTCATCCATCGTCATTTGTTGCCTCATATATATATATATATATATATATATATATATATATATATATATATATATATATTTTTTTTTTTTTTTTTTTTTTCCCTATGAGTCCACGGGGAAAATGAAACAAGATAAGTTCCCAAGTGCACTTTCGTGTGATAATCACATCATCAGGGGAGACACAACTGATTGTTATATTTCTCGCTTGTGTCTCCCCTGATGATGTAATTATTGCATGAAAGTGCACTTGGCAACTTATCGTGTTTCAATTTCCCCGTGGACTCATAGGAATATACTTGATCACGCGGAAAATTGTGATCCTTTCCAATATATATATATATATATATATATATATATATATATATATATATATATATATGGATAAGAGATGTTTGAGGACAATATGTGGTGTGAGGTGGTTTGATCGAGTAAGTAATAATAGGGTAAGAGAGATGTGTGGTAATAAAAACAGTGTGGTTGAGAGAGCAAAAGAGGGTGTTTTGAAGTGGTTTGGTCACATGGAGAGAATGAGTGAGGAAAAACTGACCAAGAGGATATATGTGTCAGAGGTGGAGCGAACGAGATGTGGGAGACCCAATTGGAGGTGGAAAGATGGAGTGAAAAAGATTTTGAGTGATCGGGGCCTAAACATGCAGGAGGGTGAAAGGCGTGCAAGGAATAAAGTGAATTGGAACGATGTGGTATACCGGGGTCGACGTGCTGTCAATGGATTGAACCAGGGCATGTGAAGCGTCTGGGGTAAACCATGGAAAGTTCTGTGTGGCCTGGATGTGGAAAGGGAGCTGTGGTTTTGGTGCATTATTACATTATAGCTAGAGACTGAGTGTGAACGAATGTGGCCTTTGTTGTCTTTTCCTAGCACTACCTCGCACACATGAGGGGGAAGGGGGTTGTTATCTCATGTGTAGCGAGGTGGTGATGGGAATGAATTTAGGCAGACAGTATGAATTATGTACATGTGTATATATGTATTTGTCTGTGTGTGTATATATATGTATACGTTGAGATGTATAGGTATGTATACTTGCATGTGTGGACGCGTATGTATATACATGTGTATGTGGGTTGATTGGGCCATTCTTTCGTCTGTTTCCTTGCGCTACCTCGCTAACGCGGGAGACAGTGACAAAGCAAAATGAATGAAATGATATATATATATATATATATATATATATATATATATATATATATATATATATATATATATATTCATGTAGTATATCACATCCATTAAGCACAACAATTGCTATCTACAAAGGTTTCCAGTGCTATTCCAAAATTTGCTCCTTTTGTCAACACTGTTTCCTGGTCTGTATTGTTAACTTCACAGCAGTAGTAACATTCTTCTTCCTCATGATAAAGGTCAGTAGTCAGGACTGGGCCGGAGTATGTATGAGTCCCATCACAAGTCTTCAAGTCAACGAACTTTTATGCCCGCTGCCTACAAAGGCTTTTTGTTTACATTCATGACGTCAGAGAGCGTTACCACCTATACCTTTATTTTTCTGTTACTAAATTCTTTCATTCTATAACAGTTTATTGAAGTCATCAACGAAGTAATATTATCTCTGAATTCTATCTTAGTAACCATTGCTTCTTCTTTTTTTCTCCACAACAGCAAATACTTGGAGGTAGTGAATCATCATCTGTAGACATCTAGCAATCTCATCGCGTCTCCTCGTTGCCATGGTGATGGGCATGGCGTCCTTCAGCTGACTGGCTTTTAGTTAGACGAAACACAATGACGTCATGGATTCTTATGCCAATCCTAGTCACTTGGGTGTAATGTAAATACTGGCAATGGCCTATATGTGAATTCAGTGTTCCACTTGCAAAACTGAAGAAAATGCTCAGACTATTAGTGAATAAGACAAAACAATGGGGGGAAAAAAGGGTGTTATAAATACGAAGTGCAGACTGGGGTATTATAATTCCAGCTTGTGTGGCTAGAGCGGCCGGCCTGTAGTTCCTATTGTGAACGTTTTCCTTGGCCGTGAACGTTTCGCTTGGCCGGTACTGGAACGTTACCACTAAAGTGGACACTTGACCGAGAGTGTGACCCATCAACTATGGGAACGCGCAAGGCACTCGTTATGGACCCACCTCAGATATGTGCACACCATCACCAGTCTGTCTCTTCCATGCCCTAGCTGATGCCACCACTACCACCACCTCCACCATCATCGCCACCAAAGCCATCATTCGTAACCCGACCAGATGAAGGCATCCCTCCGTATCTCCAACACCACTAATCACGGGCAGACGTCGGTCTCCCTCTGTCTCTACGCCACCACCACCACCACCAGGAGTCATCACCAACATCCTATTAACCAGACGTCAGCGCTCACCCACCCACCCACCTACCTACCTACCAGCGGCAGCCTACGTCACCGCATCCCACAAGCGCCACCAACCAACCAACCAACACTCCGGGAGGCGAGTGGGAGGCAGGCGTGCATCAGAAACACAACACATGAAGTCACTTCGACGGACATCATCGCTCTATTAGAGATGACCCGGAGGCTCCTGCTCTTCTGGAAGGCCTGACGTACCAAGAGAGAGAGAGAGAGAGAGAGAGAGAGAGAGAGAGAGAGAGAGAGAGAGAGAGAGAGAGAGAGAGAGAGAGAGAGAGAGAGAGAGAGAGAGAGAGAGAGAGAGAGAGAGAGAGAGAGAGAGAGAGAGAGAGAGAGAGAGAGAGCATCAACTGGCCTGGCTAGACATCAGAAACGTAAACATGACGAGAGAGTGTGTGGGCATCCGCGGGAGGATCTCTTGATGTCACCTTCTCAGCTGTCTGGGGAGGTAGCTTTACTGTTTACACTGCTTACGTCACTGGAGTTAGCCCTTTCATGTCCCACAAGACTGTTCATGGGTTTACATGTGAGGTGCAATGCTCGGGAAATACACGAACGTCTCATTCCCTAATGGAAGACAAGAGAGAGAAAAAAAAGAACCCACGTTCAATCAATAGATAAAATCAACTGACTGACACACGGGGATCTAAAGTAAAACAGGGGATCATTTGACGATATCCTTGACAGCAGTAAACTGTCTACACTCCTGATAATCATTTCCAAAAGAAAGAAATCTCCTTTAGGTTTACCCAGGCACAGTCAAAGCAATATATATAGTATGTAGACAACGTATTGGTTCAGTTCACTCCATTTGTTGATCGGGAAGCCTGGTTCTTCCAACGGTGTTTCTCTTATAATAACAGGTAACGCGGGGAATATGTTGCCTTGCTGTTTCAAACGGCGCTACTCTAGGTAACGGGAAGTAAGCATTGCCTTCTCTTATTATTGGCAACGATGAAGGAGTTAGTCTGTTCTTCTACTGTTGGCAACGATGAAGTAGGGAGTCCAGTGTTCCCCTGTTGGCAACGGTAGCAAAACCAAAATCTTTTCTCAACGGAGAATCTGTTGTTGTTATGTTGGCGATGGGAGTTCACAGTTATCAATATTACCTCCACTAGTGTACACAGCCTTGGCTGGGGGCAAGTGAAGTGTGTGTGTGTATGTGTGTGTGGGAGGGGGGGAGGAGTGTGTGTGTGTGTGTGTGTGTGTGTGTGTGTGTGTGTGTGTGTGTGTGTGGGCGTGAAGGGCCATTCTACGCTTATAGATATACAGTTAAACGTCACTTTATACCTTCCTGCCAAATTTGTTGAGAGTAGTTTCTCCAAATGCCGCTACAGAAACAGCGCCAATGGAGACTAACCGGAGGGTATGTATCCACCTGGGCACACATTTGGGTGGAGGGGGTCACGAAAAGGCTATACTCTCCTGTACACTTTACGATAATGTTAATGTTCGTGAGAGGTCCTTTAAGTTACACGCATGTGTCAACAAATGCGTTTGAAACATCTACGGTTAACTTCACAAAAAAAAACAGAGTGCATACAACGAACTTCAAACAAATACACAGACAAGTAGGAAACACCTTGAAACACACGGAAGATGAGAAGGAAAGAAACACTTTCCAATACAAACACAATCAAAACATGTGAACGCATCATGAAACGAAATGAAACAAAACACAACACGTTAAAATAAAATCGAGTATAAACATTAAACATAAACACAGCACAACACAAAACCAATGTCACAAAAAAAGATGAAAGTCACTAAAGAACACAAACACTGAAGTAAAAAAAAAAGACATGCAACAGAAAAACAATAAAACGCCATCTCTCTCTCTCTCTCTCCCTCTCTCTCTCTCTCTCTCTCTCTCTCTCTCTCTCTCTCTCTCTCTGAGAGGCGAACAACAAACACACACACAAAAAACAAGCAAACATCAATAAAAAGGAACGCTGTGGGCCACGATCAAACATATCAAAGAACATGGAGTACGGGGAGTAAACATATGAACACTTATCACATACGCTACATCACATACACCACAACACATTACCAAAACACATACACCACAACACATTATCAAAACACATACGCCACAACACATTACCAAAACACATACGCCACCATACATTACCAAAACACATACGCCACAACACATTACCAAAACACATAACGGTACAACACATAGGCTGTCATATATACATTGCAACACATACTGTACATCACATTGCTTCAACACATACACCACAATACACCGCGAGAATGCATTTCATCAACACTTGTACTACAATGCATTGTTACAACACCTCACTGCAACAGTACATTACTAACAACACTTAAAAAACTTTAATACAACGCCTCCACAACACACGAAAGATGACCACAGAACACACTCGAGAAAAAGACATCAGCCAAACACAACACAACACAAGAGCTGACGTCAATGTGGGGAGGTGGGGGAAGGGTGGTGGGTTGGGAGGGTGGGGGTTTACTGGCCCCCAGCAGGAAGTACACCTCAAAAATGAAAGCGTTACCCCGAAAGCCATCAAGCATGAGAATATTTCACAAGGCTACACCAGCAGCGGGCGCTCGCCTCCTCCCGGCGCAACAAATTGAACAAAAAAAAAAAAGGAAAAAAAAAGAAAATCTAAAAGTTTGCCTGGATATGAGACACATATGAGTTAGCAACATACATGTTGAAGACGGTGGATGATGCATGTATATACACGGAGGGATGAACCTATTACCTTAGGGCTGCACTGGACCTCTGATGGTGTCATATTGTGCCAAATCTGGTCAGAGATATTTTTTTCTTTTTTTTTTTTTGTATCTCGGCTGACCTCGATGACGTGCGTCAGGTGCCAGAAACGTTCGTCCCAATAAGCACGACAATACGACACTCTTTTTTGACCCGACACCTTCAAAGGCTGGATTATCACACCCAAGGGACGTACAGTCGTGCTCTAGGGTCGTACCGTCGTGCTCTAGGGTAGTACCGTCGTGCTCTAGGGTAGTACCGTCGTGCTCTAGGGTAGTGCCGTCGTGCTCTAGGGACGTACCGTCGTGCTCTAGGGTAGTACCGTCGTGTTCTAAGGTCGTACCGTCGTGCTCAGGGAGCTATGACGCACCGGTCAAGGCGGGACCTTGGACCAAAAATGCGTCTCTACGTAACTTCTTCCGTGTGGACGGAAGGCCAAGGAAGGCTTGTGGGGTGGGGGGTTGGGGTGGGGTGAGGGATAGATACACCCAGCAGACGGACTCGGTAACGCACGACAGACGCACTCATAACGCACCGGTTTCCACCACGCACTCACGGCAGACGATGCGCACGTCTCGAGTGTCTCTGGTTCGTCAGCCACGCACGACGAGGGTCAATACATATCACGGCAAGTACCTTTCCGGCGTACCGCTGGGGGAGTGGGAGTTAGCAGGCGACGACCTGCCCTGATGTGCGCCACACACTCACTACTGTGGTGTCTGCCCACGCTTGTTTTCTTACTTGTTTATCATACAGATTTGCACAGCAGTCCTCGCCAGACCGGAGGTACCCAGACTCACACACCACACTTAGCTAAGACGAGTGTAGCTTTAGCCCTCTTGATTTCCTGAACCGCAGACAGACACTTGAGTCACCCTTTAAAGGGGAAAAAACCCGCGATTCATTCATTAAAGGGTTTGTCGGGGGGAAAATCATGAATTATGATAAATATACAGAAAATGAATTTAAAAAAAAAGGAGGGGGGGGAGGGAAAGGCCCAAGGGCAGCATCCTTTTTTTCTAAAAAAGGGGGGGGGGGGGGGGGAAACCCAAAAAAAAACCCCCCCCCCCTCCCCGGGGGAGTTTTTTTAAAAAGGTTTTAAAAATTTTTTTTTGGGGTTTTAAAAATTTTTTTTTTTCCTTGGGGTTTTAAAAATTTTTTTTAAAAAAAATTTATTTAAAAATTTTTTTTTTTAAAAAAAATTTTTAAAAAAATTTTTTTTTTGAAATTTTTGGGAACCCTTTTTTTTAAATTTTTAAAAGGGAAAAATTTGGGAAATTTTTTTTTTTTTTTTAAAAAAAAAAAAAAAGGGGGAAAAAAAAAAAATAAAAAATTTTTTTAAAAGGGGGGTTTTTTTTTTGGTTTTCCCAAAAATTTTTATTAATTTTTTAAAAATTAAAAATTTTTTTTAAAAAATTTTTTTTAATTTTTTAATTTTTTTTTTTAAAAAAATTTTTTATTAAGGTTTTATCAAATTTTTTTATTAAATTTTTTAAATGAAAAAATTTTGGGAAAGGGGAAAAAAGGGGGGTTTTTTTTTTTTAAAAGGGGAAATTTAAAATTTTTAAAGGAAAAAATTTTTTTAAATTTTTTTTTGGGGGAATTCCTTTTTTTTTTGGGGGGGGGGGGGGGGTTTTTTTTTTAAAAAAAAAGGGTTTTTTTAAAGGGGGAAAAAAAAATTTTTTTAAAAAAACCCCCCCCCTTAAAATTTTTTTTTTAAAAAAAATTTTAAAAGGGGGGGGGGGGAAAAAAGGAATTTTTTAAAAAGGGAAAAAGGGGGGGGGGGGGGGAATTTTTTGGGGGGGGGCAAAATGAAAAAAAATTTTTTAAAATTTTTTTTTTTTTTTTTTTTATTTTGTTAATTTTTGGGGCCCCCCAAAAAATTTTTTTCTTTTTTTTTTAAAAAAAAAAATTTTTTTTTTTTTTTTTAAAAAATTTCAAAAAAATTTTTTTTTTTTTTTTAAAAAAAAAAAAATTTTTTAAAAAAATTTTTTTTTTTTTGGGAAAATTTTTTTTTTTAAAAAATTTTTATTAATTTTTATTTTAAAAAAAATTTTTAATTTTTAATTAAAAATTTTTTTTTTTTTTTCCTTTTTTTTTTTTTTTAAAAGGGAAAATTTAAATTTTTTTTTTAAAAAGGGGTTTTTAAAAATTTTTTAAAAAAATTTTTTTTTAATTTTTTTTTTTGGGAAAAAAATTTTTAACCTTTTTTTTTTTTTTAAAAAGAAACTTTTTTTTTTCCCCAAAAAAAAAAAAATTTTTTTTTTTTTAAAAAATTTTTTTTTTTTAAAAAAATTTTTTTTTTTTTTTAAATTTTTTTTTTTTTTTTTTTTTTTTTAAAAATTTTTTTTTTTAAAAAAAAAAAAATTGGAAAAAAATTTATTAATTTTTTTTTGGGGGTTTTTTTTTAATTGTTTTTATTTTAAAAAATTTATGTAATTTTCTATCATTGATAAATTTACTTTATGTAATTGTTCTATCACTGATGAATTCTTTATGAAATTGTTCTTAAAGATAAATTTAAACTTTAGGTAATTGTTCTATCTTTGATGAATTACTTTATGAAATTGTTCTATCACTGAAAATTTACTTTATGAAATTTGTTCTATCACTGATGAATTACTTTTTGAAATTTGTTCTTTTTGGATGAATTTTTTTATGAAATTTTTCTATCTTGATGAATTATTTATGTAATTGTTCTATCTTTGATGAATTACTTTTTGTAATTGTTTTTATCTTTTGAGGGAATTATTTTAAATGAAATTTGGTTTATCATTGATGAATTCCCTTTATGAAATTGTTCTATCTTGATAAATTACTTTTGTTTTTGGGTTCTATCTTGGGAGGAATTACTTTATGTAATTGTTCTATCACTGAAAAATTACTTTATGAAAATTTGTTCTATCACTGATGAATTATTTTATGTAATTTTTTATCACTGATAAATTTTACTTTATGAAATTTGTTCTATCACTGATGAATTACTTTATGTAATTGTTCTATCACTGATGAATTATTTTATGAAATTTTCTATCATTGTAAATTACTTTATGTAATTGTTCTATCACTGATGAATTACTTTATGTAATTGTTCTATCACTGATGAATTACTTTATGTAATTGTTCTATCATTGATGAATTACTTTATGTAATTGTTCTATCATTGATGAATTACTTTATGTAATTGTTCTATCATTGATGAATTACCTTATGTATTTGTTCTATCTGATGAATTACTTTATGTAATTGTTCTATCACTGATGAATTACTTTATGTAATTGTTCTATCACTGATGAATTACTTTATGTAATTGTTCTATCACTGATGAATTACTTTATGTAATTGTTCTATCACTGATGAATTACTTTATGTAATTGTTCTATCACAGATGAATTACTTTATGTAATTGTTCTATCACTGATGAATTACTTTATGTATTTATTCTATCACTGATGAATTACTTTATGTAATTGTTATATCACTGATGAATTACTTTATGTAATTGTTCTATCACCGATTAATTACTTTATGCAATTCCTCTATCAGTGATGAATTATTTTATGTAATTGTTCTATCACTGATGAATTACTTTATGTAACTGTTCTATCACTGATGAATTACTTTATGTAATTGTTCTATCACTGATGAATTACTTTATGCAATTGTTCTATCACTGATGAATTACTTTATGTAATTGTTCTATCATTGATGAATTACTTTATGTAACTGTTCTATCACTGATGAATTACTTTATGTAATTGTTCTGTCATTGATGAATTACTTTATGCAATTGTTCTATCATTGATGAATTACTTTATGTAATTGTTCTATCATTGATGAATTACTTTATGTAACTGTTCTATCACTGATGAATTACTTTATGTAATTGTTCTGTCATTGATGAATTGCTTTATGTAATTGTTCTATCACTGATGAAGTACTTTATGTAAGTGTTCTATCGTTGATGAATTACTTATGTAATTGCTCTTTCACCGATGAATTACTTTATGTAATCGTTCTTTCGCCAATGAATTATCTTTTTGATGAATTACTCTATACAATAGTTCTTTCACCGATGAATCATTTTTCTGTGGATACATTTGTTATTTCACCGCTAAATCATTTGTTATTTCACCGCTAAATCATTTATTGAATATAGTTGTTCTACGCTGAATTCTTTATCAAATAGAACTGTTCTTTCACCGCTGAATTATTTATCAGATATAATAGTTCTTTAATTGCTGTGTGGAGAATCAAAAAGCAGCTGTGCACGAGTAAAGCAATACGTGTATAATAATAATAATAATATTAACAATAATAATAATGATAATAATAATAATAATAAAAATGTCAAGATCTGTATAAATGAATAAATGTTGAAAAAAAAAAATTTACTTGTTTCTTCCATCACCACCGCCACACAGTACAATAATCCTAGCTGGCAACTGGTAACAGGTGAGAGCCATCTACCCACCGATCAGGGAAGTTTACCGCCTGAGTATCGGGAAGGTTATAGTGACGGCGGAGCTAGTGAGCCAGCACCGCGCCGTTTGTCACGCTCTCCACTCCCTACCTACCCAGGTCGCTATCTTTTCCTTTTCTTTTTTTTTTTTCTAACTCTTTGCCTTACCTAAATGTGGGTTGCTGTCGCCCACTCCAGAAACTGATACTTTATCCATCTTTGACAGAACACTTGACAATATTAACTCACATAACAACCTCTTTTTCTCTCTTCTTTTGAAAAAAAAAATGGGAAAGTACAATTTCATTCGGATTCTTTTGCTTCGAATCGAACGAACAAGGAAGTCTGGTTGGTTCATAAGGTCCCCACTGACCGACATCAAGGTTGCTACACTTCTCAGACCTAGCTCGATCTCTTTTCATTTCTGCAACACTTGCCATCTCAAATCTAGCCACCTTTCTCTCTGTAGCACACCATTCCTTTACCTCCTTCACCAGTCTCCTGTTTCTCTGACACCCCAACAGTTCCAGGATGAATCCCTCTCCATCATCATGTCTCTCATCTCTACCATCGTTTATGCTCTGAGGGTAACGTTCGCGCCAACACAAACTCCCATCGCTTGCTTTATGGACTTTTAGTCTCCTAAATCTGATGCCATCTAGGTCTAAATATCTTTATCCTCTATATATTTGCTTTAATGTTTCGTATCACCCCCATCCACAACACTTTCAAATCCCTCTATTTTTCCCCACTTAAAACGCCATCTTCGACAATTATGGAAAGCTCAGAGGTCAACCCTCATGAACTTCTTTTCTGACTTTCCCTGGAACGGGTATTGCTTCTATGGCTGGGATGCCTCACGTTGTGCTGAACGGATAACAGAGGCTCTCTTAATTGGGAAGGCGTCCTCTGGCATGGCCTGGTCGCTCCTGCTCTAAATTTCTGTCACATCAGAGAGAGAGAGAGAGAGTGTGTGTACTTGGCCCTGAAACTTCCCTTCTTCTGAAACTAAATCCGATGTCATTGTTGCTCAGAATTACATCAAAGTTGTTCTTCAGAGAGTCAACCATAACTACCTGTTTAAGAAAATGGAGTTGACAACTTTTCTGGAGAAAAACCTTTCTGGTTGTTAATCAAATATACAGTAAGTCCTGCAATCCAACCTTTCCTCTCTTCCTTTAACCTGATCGATCTGCAGCCAACTTTCCAACGGCGAACACCGCTCTTTTTGGTACCAAATTTTCCTATGATTCACCTCTGGATGACTCCTTTGCTCCGCCCCTTCTCCTCCCTATGCACCCGTGCCGTCTCCTACATTTTCCTCCTGCAGGATCTTCCCAGTGTTGTGCCAGGTCTCGCTGCACGAGGCATATGGCCGAGATGGCATACCACTCTAAGTTCTAAGAAAGTGTGCCTCTAAGCCAGCTCCGATTCATGCTCGACTATTTCACCTCTAAACACTCAAGACTTTTCTCTCATTTTGGAAGCATGCCTTGGTGCAGCCCATCCCCAACAAAGGAGACCGTTCTAATCCCTCCAACTTTCGCCCCATTGCTCTCACTTCTGCTGTTTCCATAGTCTTTGACGGTTTCCTTAACTTTAATTTTCTCATATAACTAAAGATCCATTTTTTGTTATCAATATGGATCTCTGAGTGCTAGGTCTGCTGGTGACCATTCCTCCTACGTGACTTTCCTTGGGTCTTCCTCCTTCCTCAGGACTTTTAGTGAAACCTTTATTATAATCCTCGACACCTCCAAAATATTTGACTGGGTGTGGCCACGTCTCTGCTTTTCAACCTCCTCTAATTTGGTTTTCCTGCTTCTGT
>NC_092281.1:22107218-22179718 GCF_036320965.1 Panulirus ornatus | reverse complement strand
GTTTTGTTTTGTTTTTCCTCCCAAGGCTTAGCCATCTGTCCCTGACGCTACCTCGATCATACGGGAAACAGGGGACGCGCATGAAGGAAGGCTTTCTTGCTTTCTTCTTAGCTGGAATGACAAATCAGATGCTTTCAATATGGTAAATGATGGCTCTCTCAACCCAGACGTCTCATGCATCTCCGGAAAGCCTGGTGGGGGAGAGAGAGAGAGAGAGAGAGAGAGAGAGAGAGAGAGAGAGAGAGAGAGAGAGAGAGAGAGAGAGAGAGAGAGAGAGAGAGAGAGAATTTACTTATACAAACTTTTTTTTTCAAATAATCTTGAAGCACAACTTTACGATCCCCAAGGATGACAGTACGACCCCAGCATGACGGTTCGACCCTTGGGTTTGGACGACGTGACCTTTGACCTGACCCTCACATGTTCAAGACGTTGAGGGTTTAACCCTAGTGCACTTCCCTTCATCCCTCCTGATTGACTAAATCCTCCTTCATCTATATCTTCAACATTCTCTCCATCTCTCTTGATTCATTCTTCTTAAACCACCCCTTTGCTTCCTCCATCTCTCTAGCCTCCTTTTTATCTGCTTCTTCGTCTCTCCCTAACCTCCCTCTAGTTCTCACTCCTTTATATCTCTCCCTTCTCTTTCCCTTGCACTCTCTCTCTCTCTCTCTCTCTCTCTCTCTCTCTCTCTCTCTCTCTCTCTCTCTCTCTCTCTGTTCCGTTCCTACCATCCCTTTGTCCTCCTTCATTCCTCCAGTATGTTTCACTGAAACTCACTGTGTATCTCCTCGCCGCTCCTTCTATCTTTCATCCATTCGCCTCGTCTCATTCCCACTTCCATCACTTATTCTGCCTCCACTCCCTCCCCTCAGTCATTCACTATCTCTTCTCTGGGTCTATTAACATCACTATCTCTCCTGTGCGTCTATCAGCATCCCATCTCTCTCTCTCTCTCTCTCTCTCTCTCTCTCTCTCTCTCTCTCTCTCTCTCTCTCTCTCTCTCTCTCTTTCTCGGGGCCCTGCTGGGATCTTTACACTGTACGTCTCAGCTGGCGACGTGTCCACAAGATGGACCTGGTGTGGACTTGTTTTGTGGCAGGATGGGAAAGTCTGGTGTGTTGCGGTGAATGATGCGTCTGGTGAATGATGGGTCTGGTGTATGACGGTGTGTGAAGGGTCTAGTGAATGATGGGTCTGGTGTATGACGGTGTGTGAAGGGTCTAGTGAATGATGGGTCTGGTGTATGACGGTGTGTGAAGGGTCTGGTGTATAACGGTGTGTGAAGGGTCTGGTGTATGACGGTGTGTGAAGGGTCTGGTGTATGATGGGTCTGGTGTATGACGGTGCGTGTAGTTTGGTGAATGATGGGTCTGGTGTTTTTCACGGTGTATGACAGGTCTGGTGTATGACAGTGTATGATGGGTCTAGCGTATGACGGCGTATTAATGGAGTCTGGTGCATGATGGGTCTAGCGTATGATACAGAAGAATTCACACACCAACATAACACAGGGTCCAAACGCGGGTGTAAGTAATAGTTTAGATCAGAAACTCTGCTGTAGTAAGAGGAGAACAGAGTATAAATGATTTAAAGAGAACTAGCAATAAACTTTATATGCGACTAAGGACGCGCTAATAATGTCAACCGTGTGGACATGAAGCCAAGTATACTCCTCAAGTCTATTCTTACACGTATCTGTAATCGCGCTTTCAATTATTCTCACTGGTAAATCATTCCATGTGTTAACAACACCGTTGAATGAAGTACTTTTTTCCTCATTCGATGTAAAATGTATTTGCCAACGCGTTTGTGTCCATCAGTGCGAGTAACAGCAAACAAACCTATCCTTAACTTGATGCTTTTATCCGACATAATCACTGCTTCAGATAACTTAGATCACATCTTAAAAATTTCTTTTTTGTTAGTTCAGTAATCTTAAATCGTCTAGTCTGCTCTCAGAGGATTTGCTTCACAGTACGTTTTTTTTTTGTTTTTGTTTTCAAGCAGAGACCAAAACTGAAGGTAATATTTAAGGTTGGGATGATACTGGTGTAAGAATCTTAATGTATGTATGAATGATTCGTATACGCATAAAAAGCTCCCATGTATGACTAGACAATGAAATGATGGCGTATGGCTATTGCTTATGAACACACACACACACACACACACACACACACACACACACACATACACACACACACGCACACATGCATACGGGTTCGAATCCCTGCCAAGGTCCGAACACTCGTACTCGAATTAACATGCAAATGTTTAGCGATTATCCTGTGCTGGAACGAGCTAGCAACTATACCGGCAGGCGCAGCGGCCCCGCCTCCCCTCGCACGAACTGCAGCAAAAATGCCGAGCCAGAATCAAAAAATGATAATGTCTTATTTTTCATACCTCGTTGGCATACCTGGGGAATAACGCCCCCCGGATATTTGATAATCAAAGGAGACAACAAAATTAATGATAAAAATTGGTCTCCGGGATCCCCCACCATGACGTCGTTGTCATTACCAAGTGTCGCCACAAATATCACATTACTTTTTTCCAGTATCAAATATACAGCGAACTTTTGGCCAAAGAGGATGACAGAAAATAAAACGGGGATAGTTACTTCAGCACAGATATCTAACCTCCTTTACTTTTGTGTTCTTCTTTAGACAAATAAAAGATATATAGGTAACATAATTCAACATAATTGTCGTGAAAGGACCTGTATAACTGAACTAAAAATGCTTACAAATGTACGTACGGCTGTTTGAAAACTATGCATCAAGCACGGCTGTCTAAGGCTATGTACCAGCATTTACCAAATATGAATAAATGATATTACATGATAACTTGTGACTTGAAGACGTGTAGCTACTGAATTCGACTAGGATTACCTGCTTGGGAATATCCGTTACGGTGGTAATCCGGTAACCGTAAGATGCCAATAGACAGAGAGGCAGTAATTGGTGGTCCCGGGAAATCAGGATAGGCCAAGCGAGCCACTGGTTATGAATAAATCACGCTCGATAAACACAAACCAACAACCCTCAGTACAGGGTGATTAACCCCAGTGACAAGTCGGTGTGGAAATAAATATGGATTTGCATCACGAAGCAGATATGCAATTAATGTGTCAACAATGCGAGGAAATGGAAAAGAAGATAGGACTTGTGAAAGAAATCAAGAGATACTGGGCCTGTGGAGACGAGAATCAAGATACCCTTAAGACATTTTCTATCCTTATATCTCTTCTTATCTCTTCAAAACCTGTTATCACACCAACTACTACTACTACTACATACACTTAATGGGACCTTAACTCGCTGAGGTGGCTGGGAGGCCCAACGAACACGTGTCAGATGTAAGCGAATTACAATTAACACACACCAGGTCTCCAGAGATTTTTTCCGCTGGCTAATGAGATTACCAGAGAACATACCATGTGGTCTCCTGCTGCGCTCTACTCCCAATCGTTGTATAGGACAACGCGCACCTCCGTTATTATCATCTCGTTACGCCGTATCTGTGCGACCTTATGATGGATCACAAATACACTTCTCTTTTTCTATCATTATTATTCGACGCCTTTTCTGACCTAACGGATGACCTCGGCATAGAATGACGTCAATCGTTAGGAGCGTTTGCCCGTCATTACGGCAACAGTCGCCCTTCGCAAGCCATTGTGAGCATCATCAATGACCAACGGTGTTTGCTGTAGAGACTGTCTGTTTAACACCCCCACCCTTTGTTACGGCCCCATTGTTCTTATTGTGCGCAGCTCCTCTATATATTTTCGGGCATTTGGTTATGTTCTATTCAATGTATCGTTCATCATGAACATCCCTGTTTTCACAGTTATTATCAACGCGAAAAAAAAAACTTGTTATCGGATTAAGAACAGAAAAAAATACTGTAAATTGTGACAGACATGGCAACTCGAGGATGAATGTGGAGCGAATGAGGGATTTTCTTTGGCGCTACATCGCTACCGCGAGAAACGGCGAAAGAGTAAGAAATTAAGGAAATAAGATGTATTTCTCGGGCGTTATCCGATTTACTGCTTCCCTTCAAGATCCGGACTCACGGAAAGAATTCACTAATGTTGTACCTGAAGTTCAACAGATGTTCAAATTGCATGACACGAACTTGCAGCGAGTGCGTCATGCAATATATTGAACACTTGTCCGACTAATGAAACAAAGTGAATCCATCTGAGGGTTCGGATTTTCGAGACTCTCCCTATTATCCATAATGAATAACGAAGGAAAGGAGTTAGATTGCACGTAATCTGATGTGACCGTCCGTGGCTGGGCACCTGACGAAAACAAACATAGTCGTCCGTTGAGCCAGGCTTACGTAACCGTCAGTGTCCGTGAGGCCTAGTACGGCCGTCCGTGAGTGGATATCTGACGAATACAAACATAATCGTCCGTGAAGCCAGGCTTACGTAACCGTCAGTGTCCGTGAGGCCTAGTACGGCCGTCCGTGAGTGGATATCTGACGAATACAAACACAATCGTCCGTGAAGCCAGGCTTACGTAACCGTCAGTGTCCTTGAGGCCTGGTACGGCCGTCCGTGAGTGGATATCTGACGAATAAAAAACATAATCGTCCGTGAAGCCAGGCTTACGTAACCGTCAGTGTCCGTGAGGCCTAGTACGACCGTCCGTGAGTGGATATCTGACGAATACAAACATAATCGTCCGTGAAGCCAGGCTTACGTAACCGTCAGTGTCCGCGAGGCCTAATATGACCGTCCGTGAGTGAAAGACCTGGCCAATAAATACGAGGCGAGTGTGGTGCAAGATAACAACGAAAATAAATAAATATAGGAAAGAAATGACCGCACACATGCTCAAAAAGAGGACGTAGATAAGCGCTAAATGATTCACAGCAACAAATACTTAAGCGCCCGTAAGAGGCTACCTCAGGCGTAACCAAGATAGAAAACGTGACATTTAACTGACATTCTACCATACTTAAAAACTATTTTGTCTTCTCTTCTCGATCTCTTCAAACAGGCGGGTTTTAATCTTCTTTACGTCCAGGATTTATTTCATACATACTTGTCAGTTCTGAGGAACACAATCGTTTCATCTTCATCAGTAATATGTATTTGTTTATAAATTCAAATCTACAAGTTCCTATTTATACTTACAGAGGAGAATAATCTCTCTGGGACACGCATTGTATCTTAGACCAACGGGCCACATATAATCCCCAACAAGGTTTATATGAAGCAGTAAACACACACACACACACACACACATACACACATACACACATGCACACACACACACACACACACACACACGCATGCAACCTACAGTATGTATACACTCAGACCTCGATACGAAAAGAAGAAACGTGCAGATGGAAAATATTCTTATACAAATACATACAAGGGCGGGGACGCGCGAAGATTTTAACATGGGGGGGAATTTGAACTGCGTGAGCGCAACGACACGACCATTTTGCACACGTAATGCTAAATCATACCCAAATGTCGTACCACCATTCTCAAGTACTCTACTGTTATGTTCAAGGGTCGTGCCGTCGTGTTCAAGAATCCCACTGTCGTGCTCACGGGTCGTCCCGTCGTCCTCAAGAATAGTATTGTCGTGCTCACGGGTCGCCCCGTCGTCCTCAAGAATCCTATTGTCGTGCTCACGGGTCGCCCCGTCGTCCTCAAGAATAGTATTGTCGTGCTCACGGGTCGCCCCGTCGTCCTCAAGAATCCTATTGTCGTGCTCACGGGTCGTCCCGTCGTGCTCAAGAATCCTACTGTCGTGCTCACGGGTCGCCCCGTCGTCCTCAAGAATCCTACTGTCGTGCTCACGGGTCGCCCCGTCGTCCTCAAGAATCCTATTGTCGTGCTCAAGGGTCGTGCTGTCGTGTTCAAGAATCCTACTGTCGTGCTCAAGGGTCGTACCGTCGTGTTCAAGAATCCTACTGTCGTGCTCAAGGGTCGTACCGTCGTGTTCAAGAATCCTACTGTCGTGCTCAAGGGTCGTACCGTCGTGCTCAAGAATCCTACTGTCGTGCTCAAGGGTCGTACCGTCGTGTTCAAGAATCCTACTGTCGTGCTCAAGGATCGTACCGTCGTGTTCAAGAATCCTACTGTCGTGCTCAAGGGTCGTACCGTCGTGTTCAAGAATCCTACTGTCGTGCTCAAGGGTCGTACCGTCGTGCTCAAGAATCCTACTGTCGTGCTCAAGGGTCGTGCTGTCGTGCCCAGACCCATACTTGCAATGTAATGACTGGAAATACCTGGAGAGAGAGAGAGAGAGAGAGAGAGAGAGAGAGAGAGAGAGAGAGAGAGAGAGAGAGAGAGAGAAATGGCGGAGATAAAGACTTTCAGAACATGTTGAGGAGAACGTCCGTTCCGGCATGTTATTCAGAACACTTGAGTCAAGTTCTCTTGATACAACACCATCTTTTGATCTGTGTCTCACGTAACTATAACACGCTGAATATACCGGGACCATATACCACAATATATCTGCATTATAACACTGCACCGGCACTCTAACACAGTAAACCTGCACTATAAGGTAGTAGGGGGAGCCAGACCATTAGCCACACAACTACCTACCTACCATGGTCAGCCAAGAGGGAAGGACCACATCACAATACACTGTACAAACATCATAACTGTAAGCTGATGGTCATCAAACATACCCTCTCTCTCTCTCTCTCTCTCTCTCTCTCTCTCTCTCTCTCTCTATATATATATATATATATATATATATATATATATATATATATATATATATATATTTTTTTTTTTTTTTTTTTTTGCTTTGTCGCTGTCTCCTGCGGTTGCGAGGTAGCGCAAAGAAACAGACGAAAGAAATGGCCCAACCCACCCCCATACACATGTATATACATACGTCCACACACGCAAATATACATACCTACACAGCTTTCCATGGTTTACCCCAGACGCTTCACATGCCCTGATTCAATCCACTGACAGCACGTCAACCCCGGTATACCACATCGCTCCAATTCACTCTATTCCTTGCCCTCCTTTCACCCTCCTGCATGTTCAGGCCCCGATCACACAAAATCTTTTTCACTCCATCTTTCCACCTCCAATTTGGTCTCCCTCTTCTCCTCGTTCCCTCCACCTCCGACACATATATCCTCTTGGTCAATCTTTCCTCACTCATTCTCTCCATGTGCCCAAACCATTTCAAAACACCCTCTTCTGCTCTCTCAACCACGCTCTTTTTATTTCCACACATCTCTCTTACCCTTACGTTACTTACTCGATCAAACCACCTCACACCACACATTGTCCTCAAACATCTCATTTCCAGCACATCCATCCTCCTGCGCACCACTCTATCCATGGCCCACGCCTCGCAACCATACAACACTGTTGGAACCACTATTCCTTCAAACATACCCATTTTTGCTTTCCGAGATACTGTTCTCGACTTCCACACATTCTTCAAGGCTCCCAGAATTTTCGCCCCCTCCCCCACCCTATGATCCACTTCCGCTTCCATGGTTCCATCCGCTGCCAGATTCACTCCCAGATATCTAAAACACTTCACTTCCTCCAGTTTTTCTCCATTCAAACTTACCTCCCAATTGACTTGACCCTCAACCCTACTGTACCTAATAACCTTGCTCTTATTCACATTTACTCTTAACTTTCTTCTTTCACACACTTTACCAAACTCAGTCACCCGCTGACCAAGAGCGCCATCTCTATAGGGATGGTCTGGCCCGACAAAGGCAAGGGTGGGGTGTAGCGGGGTGCGGGGAGCCAGTTATTATGGTGATGGGCTGGTACTGTGGTGGTGGTAGCAGCCTCCCTCCTCCCCGGCGGTATTCAACATGTGGCGGCAATCTGCGACAAATGTGCGGGACCTTAACCTGTATCTTGTCGTCTGGTGGCCGCGGCTTCGGAGGTCATTACGGCGAGTATGGCCATTAGGAAATTGTTGCGTTGTATATGGCGGCTTTTTAGGAATATGAGGTTGGGACCTTGGCTTGTTTCCCGTCCCCGGGATTTTATGGCGCGAGGCGACGTACCTTGGAGGGAAGGAAGTGGTGTTTGGGGAGGAGGAGGAGGAGGAGGATGAGGCGGAGGGACGGGGTGTAGGTAGTGGGTGTGTGTAACAACAGACCCATAGACGGACCACCACCACCAGGCCCGCTACAGACGGACCCACACCCCCTCTCTCTCTCGCGCCGACAATCTGACACCCACTGAGGACTGGCAGCGCTACGGGTGTATTCTGGAGCGAGTAATTCCAGCCGAGAAAACAACGTTGTAGGTATAAATAAATGTATTTTCCCGCGCGCGGATACATTTGGCGGGAGATTGGTGATAACTGTCTGGGCGGAGAGTGGACGCGGCCACCCCGCATAACTCACTCACAATGGTCAACTTGTCCACAAATACAACCCGGGAAAACACGATATCCTGCCGCCTGCCTGCTTTTTACCCTCTGTGTTCTCACTTTCTTTCCGGTGAGATTTCGTTTTTTTTTTCTTCTTCTTCTCCTGAGCCGAGGTTGGTGGAGAGCGAGATCGACCACAGGGGAAGGGGAAAGGTCAGCGTCGACCTGCGAGAAAGGGCGCTAATCACACACACACACACACACACACACACACACACACACACACGGAACAGCTGTTTACCTCCGTGGGAACTTATTTTGCCCCACCGTCTCTTTCATGCACATGAATATTCATAGTTCATATTATCATCCACAGTCATCGTAAATATCGTCAAGAACATACATAAATCCGCGGGAAGGTCAGGCTGGGTCATGAGGAACCGGACCAATTCCTGTTCCCAGACGTGTTCACAGCACGACCAGCGGATGTTTCTAGTCAGACCACAAGACCAGCGGATGGATGTTCCTAGTCAGACCACAAGACCAGCGGATGGATGTTCCTAGTTAGACCACAAGACCAAGAGATGTTCCTAGTCAGACCACAAGACCAAGAGATGTTCCTAGTCAGACCACAAGACCAACAGATGTTCCTAGTCAGACCACAAGACCAACAGATGTTCCTGGCCACACCGTAAGACCACTTGAGTGATGGAACAACTTAACAACAACTTCGCCAGTATCCTCCCCACCTCGCCACGATACCCCCCCACAGCCTACCTTCTCGCCCCAACACCTCGGGAGTCAGAGCATGAATCAGTGGCCGCCAGACGGCTAAACACCTTCAAAGTGAAGCGCTCCACCACACGCACCGGCTCTCCACTGAAATTCTGCAAGGAATTTCTCCCCTGAACTAGCCCGGAACCTACCTGCCTTCTCATCACTGCTTTTTTCCAATGATCAACACTCCCCACTGGCGGAAGGCCTTCATGATCTGTCCCCCAGTACTGGTCTACAGACTCACGAGTGTGTTGCCGCATGCGGTCATCACCCATGCCACCATCCTCTTCTCTAAAATTGTCTGGAGCTCGACCAGTCTGTTACACAGAGACGTTGTTACGTGAAGTCCTCTCCTTCATGTTGCCTCATCATGTTCCTGCACGTTACCTAAAGGAACTTAAGAAGCGCCAAGACGCCAATCATCTTCTTCGAGCTGATCAAAGGCTTCAGTCATGTCGACTCCATTCCTATAAATAAATCCACATGGAAATCATATTCCATTGCTTGAAGACTCTCTCAGCTACCGTCGTCAGCGTGGTGCACCTTCCAGGTCCCTCTCAACTGTGCTCCCGTCATGCTGATGGACTGGAGGTTTGCGCTTCCCTAGCTTAGTCAATTACTGGGAGCAAATCTGCTCGAACGAGGGACGCCGATGACTCTACCATTGTTCTCAGTGTTGTCAACAGCTCTCCCTACAATATCACCACCCTCCAAACACACTCTCAAACAGCCTCCCGAATTGGACCCCCGCCATCCCCGTCGCCATCAATCACACTAGGATCGCGGTCATCCGCATCAATCTTCCTCGCAATCAAGTCCGAGCTGTCTACTGTCTCGCCAGGCTCCCTTCCACGTTGTGAAGTCCCAGCGAGTTTCTCGTTGTCACTCCACGTAACAGAGTGAGCTGGAGGGACAACGTCGGCACCATCTCGAAATCCTCCAGCTGTCGTCCCTTACGTTCTTCTTTGAACTCAAGACACTCGGTTTCCCCTACACCTGCACTCAAGAACATCCTCAGACCTTTCCTCCCAAGCTCACCTACGCCTCCCTCCTCTGTTCCTCCTCCCTCTCACCACACACCAGCGACTGATTAAAGTGTGGGGGATCATCCTTAATCCCTCATATACCACTTATCAAGAGGCGTTTACTTCAGTGATTTTCCCCGACTCTCCAAACATCATTAAAACCTCGTCCAATAGTTTGGGATGAAGATGTTATCATTCCCGCCACCGTCACCTCCTGCCACCTTAAGATCCCTCGTCCCACGGTCGCAGGCATCACAACCGTAGCGAGACCACGCGAGCATGGCACTGATCGCGATAAGAACAGTCCCATCCGAGCCACTGAGATCGGTGTTCATAGCCTGTATTTATATGTATATCTTGTGAATTCATCCTACCTGTTCCTCCATAACCTCTGAAGTCGTCCAAAATCTGTTTACGTACACCCTCGTTTTCACAAGCAATCCTATCCATGTATATCATTACTGTGCATGTTTTCAACCTCTGTTAACTATCAACAGCATCATTATCATCATCATCATACAGGTTCTGACCCTGACCCAAACATATGTTCTTATCCTGAACACAATGTCCTGTCCATGAGAAGGCTACTCCACGTGTCCTGTCCACAAAGGTGAACAGGAAACAGTCCATCTCCTGTCATGTGGGAGGGAGTCAAGTTTCTGGTGGCCCCCTAAGACCTTAATAACACCCCCACCCCACAATCCCCCACCTTTCCTTCCCCCTCCCCCCATCACCTCATCGCACCTACCACTACTATACCCTCCCTCCTCCTTCCCGACCTCCTCAGCCCCCCACCCCCCACAACCACCATCACCCCCTACTTAATGCAGCCATATTTGTTTGCAGCAAGGCATCGCTTATCACTGGCCGGGGACTTACAGCTCTGTATTGATAACCAATATCGGTGCTCGCCACCAGATCACAACTCTCGCCCGCAGCTGCTGCTGCTGCTGCTCTGTGTGTGTGTGTGTGTGTGTGTGTGTGTGTGTGTGTGTGTGTGTTGGGGGGGGGGATTGTAATGTAGGGGAGGAGCGGGATCGTAATGGTGGGGGCACGGGGAGGTGATGTGGGGGGAGAGTGGGGTTGTAATGTAGTGGGGAAACGGGGTGGTGATGCGGGAGGGGAGCGGTGTGGTAATGCAGGGGGGGTGGAGGGAGGGGGTGGTAATGGTGGGGAAGCAGGGTGGCGGCGGTGGGTGGAGGGTAGGGAGTAATGCAGAGTGAGTGGTGGGGTGTGGTAATGGATGGGGACGGCGAGTAAGTGAGGGGGAACGAGGTGGCATTGGTTGGAGAGTGGGGTGATAATGGTGAGGAAGAAGGGTAACAATGGCTTGGGAAGCGGGGAGTAGTAATGGAGGGGGAGTGAGAGCGAGAGTGAGTGAGGAGAGATTGACAAATAGGATATATCTGTCAGAGGTGAAGGAGCAGACCAAATCGGAGACATAAAAAGGATGGTATAAAAGATTTTCTGATTGATCGGGGCCTAAACATCCAATAGGGTGAAAGGCGTTTACGGGATAGAATAACTGGAACGATGTGGTATACAGGGGGCGACGTGCGGTCATTAGACTGAACTTGGACATATGAAGCGGCCGCGAGAGACCATGGAAAGGTTTGAGGGGCGTGGTTGTGGATAGGGGGCTGTGTGTTTCGGTGCACGGCTACGCAGAAAAAGGCGAACAAATATGACACATACATACATATATATATATATATATATATATATATATATATATATATATATATATATATATATATATATATATATATATATTTTGCTTTGTCGCTGTCTCCCGCGTTAGCGAGGTAGCGCAAGGAAACCGACGAAAGAATGGCCCAACCCACCCACATACACATGTATATACATACACGTCCACACACGCAAATATACATACCTATACATCTTAATGTACACATATATATATACACACACAGACATATACATATATACACATGTACATAATTCATACTGTCTGCCTTTATTCATTCCCATCACCACCCCGCCACATATGGAATAACAACCCCCTTCCCCCTCATGTGTGCGAGGTAGCGCTAGGAAAAGACAACAAAGGCCCCATTCGTTCACACTCAGTCTCTAGCTGTCATGTAATAATGCACCGAAACCACAGCTCCCTTTCCACATCCAGGCCCCACACAACTTTCCATGGTTTACCCCAGACGCTTCACATGCCTTGATTCAATCCATTGACAGCACGTAGACCCCGGTATACCACATCGTTCCAATTCACTCTATTCCTTGCACGCCTTTCACCCTCCTGCATGTTCAGGCCCCGATCACACAAGATCTTTTTCACTCCATCTTTCCACCTCCAATTTGGTCTCCCATTTCTCCTCGTTCCCTCCACCCCTGACACATATATCCTCTTGGTCAATCTTTCCTCACTCATTCTCTCCATGTGACCAAACCATTTCAAAACACCCTCTTCTGCTCTCTCAACCACACTCTTTTTATTTCCACACATCTCTCTTACCCTTACATTGCTTACTCGATCAAACCACCTCACACCACATATTGTCCGCAAACATCTCATTTCCAGCACATCCACCCTCCTGCGCACAACTCTATCCATAGCCCACGCCTCGCAACCATACAACATTGTTGGAACCACTATACCTTCAAACATACCCATTTTTGCTTTCCGAGATAATGTTCTCGACTTCCACACATTCTTCAAGGCTCCCAGAATTTTCGCCCCCTCCCCCACCGTATGATTCACTTCCGCTTCCATGTTTCCATCCGCTGCCAGATCCACTCCCAGATATCTAAAACACTTTACTTCCTCCAGTTTTTCTCCATTCAAACTTACCTCCCAATTGACTTGACCCTCAACCCTACTGTACCTAATAACCTTGCTCTTATTCACATTTACTCTTAACTTTCTTCTTTCACACACTTTACCAAATTCAGTCACCAGCTTCTGCAGTTTCTCACATGAATCAGCCACCAGCGCTGTATCATCAGCGAACAACAAATGACTCACTTCCCAAGCTCTCTCATCCACAACAGACTGCATACTTGCCCCTCTTTCCAAAACTCTTGCATTCACCTCCCTAACAACCCTATCCATACACAAATTAAACAACCATGGAGACATCACACACCTCTGCCGCAAACCTACATTCACTGAGAACAAATCACTTTCCTCTCTTCCTACACGTACACATGCCTTACATCCTCGATAAAAACTTTTCACTGCTTCTAACAACTTGCCTCCCACACCATATATTCTTAATACCTTCCACAGAGCATCTCTATCAACTCTATCATATGCCTTCTCCAGATCCATAAACGCTACATACAAATCTATTTGCTTTTCTAAGTATTTCTCACATACATTCTTCAAAGCAAACACCTGATGCACACATCCTCTACCACTTCTGAAACCACACTGCTCTTCCCCAATCTGATGCTCTGTACATGCCTTCACCCTCTCAATCAATACCCTCCCATACAATTTACCAGGAATACTCAACAAACTTATACCTCTGTAATTTGAGCACTCACTCTTGTCCCCTTTGCCTTTGTACAATGGCACTATGCAAGCATTCCGCCAATCCTCAGGCACCTCACCATGAATCATACATACATTAAATAATCTTACCAACCAGTCAACAATACAGTCACCCCCTTTTTTAATAAATTCCACTGCAATACCATCCAAACCTGCTGCCTTGCCGGCTTTCATCTTCCGTTTCATCTTCTGTTTACCAAATCATTTTCCCTAACCCTCTCACTCTGCACACCACCTCGACCAAAACACCCTATATCTGCCACTCTATCATCAAAGACATTCAACAAACCTTCAAAATACTCACTCCATATATATACATATATATATATATATATATATATATATATATATATATATATATATATATATATATATATATATTTCTTTCTTTTCTTTCAAACTATTCGCCATTTCCCGCATTAGCGAGGTAGCGTTAAGAACAGAGGACTGGGCCTTTGAGGGAATACCCTCACCTGGCGCAATTCTCTGTTCCCTCTTTTGGAAAATTAAAAAAAAAAACGAGAGGGGAGGATTTCCAGCCCCCCGCTCCCTCCCCTTTTAGTCGCCTTCTACGACACGCAGGGAATACGTGGGAAGTATTCTTTCTCCCCTATCCCCAGGGAAAATATATATATATATATATATATTATCCCTAGGGATAGGGGATTAAGAATACTTCCCACGTATTCCCTGCGTGTCGTAGAAAGCGACTAAAAGGGGAGGGAGCGGGGGGCTGGAAATCCTCCCCTCTCGTTTTTTTTTTCCAAAAGAAGGAACAGAGGGGGGCCAGGTGAGGATATTCCAAAAAAGGCCCAGTCCTCTGTTCTTAACGCTACCTAGCTGACGCGGGAAATGGCGAATAGTTTAAAAGAAAAGAAATATATATATATATATATATATATATATATATATATATATATATATATATATATATATATATATATATATAAGTGTTACCGGGTCCCATCAGCAAGAGGTTACACTGCGAGTGAAAAGTCACCTCTGGCGACACTGCATCATTGAAAGCATAATATTGTCAAGTAGTCATCGCCCCCTACACACTTCCCTGCTTTCGGAAATAGCGCAAGGCTGCAGGAGCCGTTAGAAAGATTCCCTGTGTAACATCAGGACTCCTTTACAGAAACTGGTCCAGAGATAATTATAGATAAATAAACATACATTTCACCCATGTTAAAGAAAATCCACTCGTATGGAACCAGTCCAGCCCCTACTCATGATCACCCCTGACCTAATGCAGTGAAATCCCTTCTTACGAACACACACACACACAAACACACACACACACACACACACACACACACACACACACACACACACACACACACACACACACATCTTTTACTCCGACCGATTCAAGCAATGTAATTAAAAACTTTAATAACTCTCCAGCTACAGGTCTTGACAACATATCGAACTTTCACATAAAACACTATGACCCATTTTCAATCCAGGCAATTACAGGTATCTTCAACTACTCCTGGCTACACAGCAAAATCTCTAACATCTGGAAACTTGCCAACAAAATAACTTTCCTAAAACCTTGCAAACCACCCAACTTCCCCTCCTCCTACCGCCTTACATCATCTCTATCTTCAGTATCCAAACTCTGTAAAAAAAAAAAAAAATCCACAAAAGCAAAAAACATCCCACTCTCACCTACACAGCATGGCTTCAGACCTAAACTCTACCACAACACCACACACCGAGTTGAAACATGTCCTAGACAGATTCAACATACCACGTGCACCCCCTCCCGCACAGTACTAGTTGCAATAGACATCAAAAAAGCTTTTGACACTGTCCCCGACATATCTTTCCATAAATATTACTTAACATCACATTTCACAACAATTACAAAAAGTGGTTGGCCAAAGTTATATCCATGACATAGTCATTAACAATGGCCTCATCTCTAAATACTTCAACTCCACAATGGAGTTCCCCAAGGAGCAGTTCTTTCTCAAACTTTCCTCAGCTTTCCCTCCACGACCTCCCATTACTTGACGCTCCTCTAGCCTGGCTCTCAAGCCTTTCTGTCGTTCTTCTAGCCTGACTAACAAAAAATATTGGCCAAAGGACACCATAGCTCACAAACATTAATACGAGGTAGCAATACTAGCGAGAGAAAACACAGAATCACACAATTACTGGCAAAGGAACATCCTGGCTCACAAACATTATTGGAGAGGCAACACCTGGTTCAAGACCATTATTGGCAAGGCAACATCCTGGCTCATAAACATTACTAGTGACAAGGAATTCTTGCTTAAACATATTACTGTTGCTCCTTTAGCCTGGCTTAGAAATATTACTTGCTAGGCAACACCATAGCTTCCAAAATCACTGGCGTTCTTCTAACTCACAAACATTACTGGCGTTCTTCCAGCCTGGCTCACAAACATTACAACCGCTCTTCAGCTTGGCTTATAAACATTACTGGCGCTCTTCCAGCCTGGCTCACAAACATTACAGCCGCTCTTCAGCTTGGCTTATAAACATTACTGGCGCTCTTCCAGCCTGGCTCACAAACATTACAGCCGCTCTTCAGCTTGGCTTATAAACATTACTGGCGCTCCTCTAGCCTGACTCACAAACATTAGCAGTGTTTTTTCAGCAGATCCACAACATACTGGCGCTCCACCAGCGAGGCTCTCTTATTGATATTCTCACAGCTTTGTAACAACATTTCTTAAATCTTTATAGACTACACACACACACATAGAACTTGGTACATAAACTTGCGAAATATATTGGTTTCGAGGAACTCAAAGAGTAACAGGTATTGAACATCAACCTCTCTGGTGCTAAGGCTTGTCATAGTATATGGTGGGAGTACTGGGTGTGGCGGTGGCACTGTGTCCCCTACTACACCATCTCGCCCTGGTGTGGCGAAGGCACTAGGTCCATCACCACACCCCCCTGGGCTTGGGGTATTGGTGGTGGTATTGGATCCATCCGTCAATCAGCCAAGGACCATAATGGGTGATAATCTACGGCACAGGGTAAGGGTAGAGAGCCCATTCAATTAGTTTCCTAGGGGTGCAGAAGGACAGCAGATTCATTATACGAATAATTTTATCAGTGTTTCTGGTAATCTGTTCGCGCCTGCAGCTGGAGGACTGACAGTAACAATACCAGTAATATGAAACACACGAAGACACCATCGAACTAAGAGGCAGAGCAACTGGGTAATGAAAGCATCTGTGTCGATTTTAAAACAAGAATGGAAAGAGTACACGACTCGAACGCCACACGAGGCTCTCTGAATGGACTGGGGGAAAGCCTCGCTTCTTACAACCTTCCCTCCTGTCCAGCCACCCTGCAAACGAGACTGACTCTCTGCCACATGTGTCTGGATCAGCTGTTGACACCTGTGCCTGACTCAGACATCTGTCATAAAGCCATGACAACAATTAGCGAGGGAGTGTCAAGAAAAAGAAGAATATTCAAGGAACAATTGACACAGACATCCTTAGTTACTTGTGTTACGTTCTAAGTGTCTTGGTTCATACTGGGGCTTCCCCCATAGCTGGTGGTCGGAGCTGGCACAGCTGGTGCCTCAGTCTGACACAGGTGCACGATCGTGGGTGTGTAGGAGGCTACAACCTCGGTCGGCAGGGGGTAGTGTAAAGCCGTGTCTGGACGGCTCTTACCACAGGTTTGTCGTATGATACGCTCGGTCCTGCTGACGCCTCTTTATCTACACCTGCTGACATGTCCTAGATGTGCAACACACCTGCTGAAGGATGACACCACCAGTGGCCACACCTTCTGCAGGATCTCACCACCAGTGGACACACCTCCTGCAGGATCACACCACCTGTGGACACATCTGGCTACACCTGCTGTAGGATGATACCACCTGTGGACACACCTGGGCACACCTGCTGTAGGATCACACCACCTGTGGACACACCGGGCCACACCTGCTGCAGGATGACATCACCCGTGTTCACACCTGGCCACACGTCGCCCACACAGTCTGCCATATTTTCCTGGTCGGCCACACCGGCAGCTGTGGACGGGGTAAGATTTATCAGTGCTCCGGTTTTTTGCTGATTTCCTCCGATAAAATTCTCCGGGATCCTCCCAAACATTGCCCAGCTGTATCTCGGTCAATAACGTGAGGCCCACTTCCCCTCAAGAATTGTGTCAAGACGCAGCGAGTGCCGGGACGTTGATCGCCCCTACGTAGGGAGGTAGGCAGTTCCTCTTCCCTTCTGAGTCTGGTGACACGAGACAGTTCAAACACTCTCTCGTCGACTTGGCTTCGCCGACGTAATCACTTTCTTTCTTCCTTCCACTCGGCTGGCGATCTGGCCAGCTGCGTGGGAGAAAGCCCACGCTTCCTTAATATCCTCGGTCAGGGCGGAAACCTCGGAGATAAGGATGGCAAAATATTCCAGGGGAAGCCATTACATTGTGAGAGAGTCGGAGGCCGAATGCACCAACTTCATTTTATCATCTTTTTGGATTGCTTATATGCACGGGTGGGACACGGTCTCTGGGGGATAATGACCTGACTGTTGACCCTTTCATTAAGACGACACGACATATCACATATAAATAACGTGACCTTTAGCCTCATTGGTAAACCCTTTACAGTGTGAAGATACGACCATTGGGTATGATGGCGTGACCTCTGACCTCATCCTTAAGGGATACAGGAAGGACGGCTTATCTATGACCTAACCAGAGGTCGTACAAGTAAGGGCTCACCTATGACTTCAGTAACGTTTACAGCAACGTTTAAACGTTCTGGTGACGTGCAGCTCCCGAGGAGCAGGTCAGGCAGGCTCCCTGGGAGTATCAAAGGTAACTCCTGCATCCCACAGCCATCGATGTTCTCCCCCAGTAGGAGGAGGAGGATCTGGGTGGCAACGAAGTAAGTGTTCTGCATGTCCCACCTTACATACACCATCCTCCCGCTTACCCACTGCTCCCCTGGAGTCGGGGGTCGTCATCCTCACCGAGGGATCTCCCCCAGTGGCCATGTATCCCCCCTTACACACACACACACACACACACACACACACACACAGGCTGTCTTGCTTTCATCCCATTCTACCAGCTTCCTCCTTGTCCCTGGCTGGACCACGATGGGTGAGGGGTTATGTGGTGTTGCCTGGTAGGGGTGTGACGAGGGCGGGTGCTTGGGCGGGTGCCTGGGTGTGGCCAGCGACGGGTGCCGCCTGGGTGTAGCCGTGGCGGGCGGGCAGGTGGGCGGACCAGCCAGCCAGCCAGGCAGGGAGGGAGGGAGCCGCACCTTCCCCCTGGCTGGGTGGGTGCAGGATACACAAGCCATCATCTCCTTTAGAGCGGCAGGTACCATGTTTGCTCCGCGGGGTCGCCCTAGCTTACTCAAGTGTTTTACACCACCCCATGTACACCTACGGGCGGGCGGGGGGGCCTTCTGTAATCCCGTCCCTCCCAGTAGATGTATTTACACACGCCGACAAGGTCATCACGATTCACCGAGTCAATCTGGCTGCCGAGGGAAAAGGGCGGGGGGAAAAAGTCCAGCATACACTCTGCGCTTGAGACGACCTTATGGCCCCCCTACTTAAGAGTCTGTCATGACGCAGTTTTATAGTGCTATGTGCGGAACCCCAGGCGAGGTTGATGCTTTGGCCGACAGCACTCGACCGTGGTGGTGCTGACCCAAGCTACACACTCTTATGAACTTCATCTCTGATCTTTTAAAACTGGCGGAGGTAAGTAAGGGGTGGGGGTCTCCGAGATGTTAAGTTCAGTCCAGGTTCCAACTTTCTTGACGACCCAATCCTGCGTAAGTTACCTCCATATGAGCTGCATCTTTGATCTTTTTGAACTGGGGAAGTTATGAGGACTCTGATATGTGAAGTTCAATCTACGCCTTATGTTTAATGATTAAGGTCTTCCCTGTTGTGGTTACTATGGTGGTAAGAATACACACACACACGCACAAGAACAAATGCTCTATAAACAGCATGGCTGGTATGTGCTGACTGTATTCTGTTTGTTAAGGGTATGTTATGCGGTAGTTACCAAGTATGTGGTGAGAACCAATCATGTCGAGTATATAGCCGGTATATTACGGCATGCGTTTTAGCATATTACGAGTACCTATGTGGTTAGTATGTGGATGTTGACATGCTGTATTTGTTAGCATATGACTGGTATGTGGAGGATGTGGTGCGTGCTTCAGAGACTATGTGGCAGACATGTGTTAAGTCTACCATGCCATATAACCTCTGTCAGCTATGCGGCAGATATGTCGCGTGTCACATGGGGCATATCGTGCAGCATGTGATGAATATGTGGCAGGTATAGCCACCTGCTATGAACTAAGTATGTGGTGAGGCGTGAGTACAGGACGACGCACCACACGGTATGTGGGCTACACTATGCGCACCGCCTCATACTGGTACCTCATGCTGAGAACTTCGCATGGGATCCGCCACACTGCCTTTCTCCCGCCCCTTCTCCTCAGCGACTGAGGGAAAAACTGAATATTTTGAACCTCAGAAAGGGCCCTGAGGTGTGTGTGTGTGTGTGTGTGTGTGTGTGTGTGTGTGTGTGTGTGGAGGGACCTGATCACACGGGTGTTGAGGAGTCATACCATAGTTCGGATCACACAGATGTATATGTGTTCATCACAATGGCACGTCCCTTGGGTACGACAGCCTGACCTTTGACCTACCCTGGGGTCGTACCGCTCAACCCGAGGAAGGGAGGAGGGGTCGTACTGTCGTGCACAATTTGCCTGCCTCAGAAGCAGGTGGACCTGCACGTCTATGTATGAAACTTTTTTTCTTCTAATTTCTCATACTTAGCAGTGACCTCGCAGAAATGTAATTCATCTTCGAACAAATTACATTCAACCTCGACACGGTAATATCCGAGTGGAGCTGAATTACATTTCAAATTACAGCTCGTTTTCTTTTTGATCTTTGTCCTTCAAGAGAGAAATGACACTGTCACACATGTCTATAAGAATCATTCTTGTATGTATTGCACGACCTCCTCCACGCTATGTAAATATATACATAGCTCACTGCTTTTCTTTTTTTTTCCATGCAAATTCATTTTGTCTTCTATCTTAATCTCCTTATCTGCGTCACATGATAATCAAGCCTAACTGTATCTACACAAGTCCAACGAGTGTTGACTTTTCAACAGTATTTCATTCGTGAGCATTCAGTATCCTGGAGACTATAACAATCCACACCAGTGGCCAGAAATATACTTTTATACGTTTTTATGAGGCTACATTTATAGCCTAGCCTGCCGCTGGGCGGGTCGCCTACGCTATACTACATCTCCACGACCCCTTGACCCGGAATAGAGGATTATCTCAGCCCATCGCTTTTTATTGCATTTAATTCTAAGTTTTTCCTTATTGGATGACGCGGTGGGGGATGATGGAAGGGGTCCAGACAGGGGGAAGGTCCAGTGGAGAAACAGAAGGTAGCTAAAGAGTGTACATAACAGGTGTCACTCAAGCGTGTGGCTGGTTTGATGGATATGTGTGTTCTTGGCGACTTATCCATATATACCTCCGGCTGGTTATGATGTTGTTGGTCGTCGGTTTCAGAAGGAAATTGGCTAAGGTAAGGTAACTACTGTCGTTAATGACGAATCCTGCTGGTGGGCCTGGGTAAGGGGTGACAAACCAGTTCACTTCGAGGAGCCCGTTTGTAGCTCACGCGTTTCTTAATCCGTATCTGATACGCTCTCCAGGATCGGCAATTGTGTTCGGCAAGCCAGTGACCAAGTTAGTCAAGTCAGTGACCAATCTATGGGCTTCGTTATTAACAAAGGTTCCCCCTAGAATGCAGCTTACAGCCACGCAACACCATTCAGACCCCATAACTACGAGCAGTGTTGGCAATACTCCAAAGAATCACGGATATCTGTATTTAGCCATCACAACGTTGCTTTCGACCCCCAATCTTCCCCGCCTCCTCTTTGCTCTTGCATTTTCAAGCGGTGCAAACTTCGGCTCCCGCAGTCCAGCAAACTCCTCGATGCTCGGCAAGCCGACGAGCCCAGCTACATACACACAAAGCACAAACTCTATATCCTAACGCCAACTCAAGCCTCCTACTTCAGAGTTAAGAACTATATACAAAGTCTTCAAAGTATCTGAACCTGAGCAAGTCCTGGTCCTCGTCTGTACCTCTAAATGATGAAGTAAGGAAGGAGGGCTAAGATTACTGTTGTTCTGTGTTCTAATCGGGCAACCCAGACTGTAAAGAATACAGCATGAACATTAAAATACATAAATAAAGGCTTCAGATACCTGCCCATGGAAGCAAGGGTAAGCCCCAAATCCATATCTCTTACCATTGTTTTTATTCTTGGTCACTTTTCTTCATTTTCTTTGTGTTTTCTTTTATAAACACTAACAGTAACCTTTGCAATTTACTAGTATTCAAAAACATTCCCTCAGTAATTACAAAGGCGACTGCCCAGCTCTCCTGGCTGCCGCTACCTCCCTGCCTCACAGCGATCAAAACTTTATTTCGAGACTTCATAGATCCGAAGCATCATAAACGTGAGCATAATCATTTCGGCAATCAAAAAATGCCACTAAATAGCCTGGAATTATGGAAACATATTTTTTTCGGTTCGGTTAAGTAAGAATTTGTGATGTTTGGGAGTAATGACGTTTCGGAAATATAATGCTTCAGAGTATAATGGCAATCCCCCCCCACCACCATTATCACGTAAGTCCTCCAGCACAACTGCATCCCGCCTTTTCCATCCACCCCCCATCCTTACCTATGGTCATTCCCAGACCATAGCCATCCCCCAGACAGTGTGCCCATCATGGCTTGCGCGTCAATCCTCACGTGAACCCATCCCAGCCAGACAGTACCCTGTCAAAATCAGCCCACACCCAGTCAGCTGCTGAGCATAATCAGTGAAGATTAAATACAGGACAATAATCTAATTCTAAATCGTGTGCTACTACAATGTACTGATATTAACACGTTACTTGTTACTACAGCCTAATGTGTGTATTTTCAACCTCTGTGTGTATTTACCTCCATAAAATAGTAGATGTAAGGATAATCATCATTAGTACGGTGTACGTTCGAATCCCTAAGCATGGCTAGATCTACAATTGCTTGAGGCTTACTTGATGGTGAACAACCTAAAATGGATCTTGTCTAAATAAGAAAAACGCTGCAACAAAACAATAGTATTTTGTTCCTTAATCATCGTTTAATTTGAAGTATTTACGAATACCATTGAAAACGGACACAGCCAACATGGCGGCATCATCAACAATACAGGTTTGTGTTGAAATTACATTCTTTATGTCATGTGGGCCAGCAAAAAGACAAGCCATTGTAGCTCATCTCACAAACAAAGTAGCTGATAGACGATCAACAGAACTATACCATGGTACTTATCGTTTTTAAATATGGCTCCTGTTGCATGGGTTAGGCCACTGAACCACAGTTGCCGTTATATATCACTGTTATTACTATTATTACCTTAAACATTACTGTGATAAAAATGATTTGTCGTCATCATATACAGAGGTTCCGAACGGCGATTTCTTATCATATACCTTGTGGTTATTCTACCGACTAATCGGAACGAGAGATCAAACATTATTTTGTTGAAAAGTTTTAATGTCGAAACTGTTTAACTTCCCTTTGCTCCACCTCCGGGTTACGCTGAAGTAGGCTTAGTTTATCGAACCGGAGGGCGAGGCCCCCGGTTGTGAAGTAGGTAAGGTTGACTGGTTTGACTCAACACTAAAGACGGCGACGGATTTGAGATCTTCCGCGACCCCGATTAGTGCAAGTAGAAATCATCTTTTTTCCCCACTGAAATTTATACTCGTCTGAATCTCAATATTTGCTAAAACTTCTATAATTTATAAGAAAGTGGAGAGGGATACAACGTTTCTTATAATAAGGTACGTAGTTTCCTCATGATTCATAATTCATTTCAGTGATATTCTATTTCTGTATAATTTTTCTTATATATCTTTATGAATAAGTGATTATCAAGGGCGCCCAAATGAATGAAACCTTCGCTTTCATTATGAATATACAAACGTTAGGGTCATGGTCTTAATATTTAAATTTAAGCTGATCTCCAATTATATCTGAATCATTTGGGCATTTGATTTCTTCTCTTAATTGATTTCAATATCCTTAAATTTCACGTTTGTAAAGGATGGCTGATGGGTTGTTTGGGCTGTCGGGCTATAACTGCCAGGGCCATTAAGGTTGTCAAGGTTTGGTGGGGAGTGTCAGTGCGGAGGGAGCCATAATGCATTTGCTCGCGAACTTATGCATGACTAAGTCACAGGAAACTTATACTTTATTTTTCTACTCCTACATATTTTAGGTCTTACTTTACATACCAACGAATGACTTTTTTGTACTTTTTCATCGTTATCTTATAAATTTTAATGTATTTTTTTGAATCTGTTTGTGGCCAAGATAAAGTGCGTTCAGTTGGACTATGTCGGGTGTTTTCATCTGAAAGTTCAAGCAATTGTTTTTTTTATTTTCACTGCTTACGTGTATTTAGAATACAGTTATTCGTGAGTTTAGTATTCGTATAAGAACATTCCGTGTTGGATTTACACAACAAAATGGTAAATAAACAAGTAATTAATTAGAAGAGGGAAATTTCAGATTAACACCCTCAAAAGGAGAACACGGAAATCATCTGAACGCACTCTTATTTCTGTGGCCGCACTCAACAGACTAATGTATATAAAATTAATATTAATGATTTGTTATACAATAATGAAAGTGCGTCAGCGTTACGTTAGGTTTTGAAATGCTAAGCTCACTTCTATATATATTTCATACTGTTTAACCCCATATCTCTCCTCACATTTCACAGCCCTGCCCACTATTTATCTAGGTCGCTTCCGTAACACGAAATAAATTCTCGACACTCTTACGGAAAGTTCTCAAAAGACTCGAGTTTGTGTAAACTATCGTGCCACAACATCGTCAGTAAACCTGGTCATCACAATACGTCACCAAATTACATTTCAATCAATAGGATGACCTTTGTGAACCGAAATTCTTGCATCAAGTTTTCATTTTCATATTGTGTCGGTTTGTAAATTCCAACTTTAGGGTCTGTGGACAGGATTGTTTCGAATTACCCCAAAATACGTTCGATTCTTAACGTTTCATGTAAAACCTACAATATATAAAAGTGCACAAGTATCGTACTACAGAGTAATAATACAAGTGCTTACCTGTTGCCAGGGAGCATAGCCGAGCAGTGCTCTTCGAAGAGAAGGGTCAGGAGTCTCTTGAACAGTTTTTTTTTCACGTCACTGTTAATGATGTTCACTTCACGGTAACGAATTTGTTAAACCTTCTTATCACATACACACAACAGTAAGGAAACCACTCGCGTAACTGACCACACAAGAGAAAAGGAAACTCAACTCCACTCAGGTAACATAATTTGTGATGTCGCCGTCTCCAGCGCCATCTCGTATCGCGCGACCCGAACTAAAGTGAAATTCCTGGGGAAAGGCGTAAACAAGTTTTACATGATTTATATTAGTAACTGTATGTATTTAGTGGTGAGGTTATGAATTATTTAGAATGAAAAATAAATACAAATGCAGTTGCTCTTTATGGACATTGTAGAGAAGCAGACATAAATGCATATCTACAAAAACAAATACGAGACTGTTAATACCTTCTAAACACACACTGGACAGCCAGAAAGTACATTGGCAACGCAGAATTTCTTAACGAAAGCCAAAATATCGAAAAAACTATCCACGTGAAAGAAAACTTGACTGCTTTTACATACGTATCAAAGAATCCAATGCTCAAAAACCCTGCATGACAGAAGATACGTTATTATCTGTAACGTAATATTATGTTTATATGGCACATTCCAGTATATCAGTCCAGTGCTTTTGGTTTTCCTTTTGATTGTTTTTTTTTGTGCGTTTCACGTTCTTCTCAGTACCAAATTTAAAACGGGACATTTTTTTTCCATATAAAATTGTCACAGTCTTCTGGTTAATGTTGTCACCTAACCGAAAGGGATTCGATTTAGTGCTTTGCAATAAATCATATAATTTAATGAGAAGATTATGAAATGAAGGTATAATCTCAATATTGGTTTCTTTTTTTTCAAATTCGGAGAGTATGCTAGTGACATGTGATTTTGGCATGCATAATTTACCAACATTTTTATCGATGATATTTTCAGCATTAAAATGGGAGAAAATTTTACACTGATCACTTAGCAATACATTATTTTGATACCGACCTCTTAGTACACAAGTTACGTCCTTAGTGCAGTGGAAAAACTTTTGACATGTATAGCCAACTACATATGTCACAGCATTTTCCTCTACTGGGCATAACCAGCTATAGCGTTATCCTTTACTGGGCTTCGTAAGCAATCTAAATTGATCTCATCATGAACATGGTATTCAATCTTTGGTATATGATCAGTTGACAAATCTGCTGCAATATCTTGGGTCACCTGATCAGTCATAAGCAATAAGAAGGGAGTGACATAATTTCTGCCCGGTTGGTTGTTGAAGGTGGTTGTTGGAAGGAGTTGCATGCTATAGTTTAATGCTACTTTGAAAGTGGTAGGAGTTGGATGATAGCAGTTTTCATATCTTATGAACTGTGACAAAATTTTCTAGGTAATCTTGAGCGAGAAGATAATTTACACTCGGTTTGATGTTTAAGTTCCACAACGTTTTTAGAGCATATGAACTGGATATCCAACCTCTCACACAGTGAATGTGAACATTACAGAAACTCCAAGTCTTTATTTACTTGATCATGTCTTCAATAAAACCTATATAACATAGACCACCTTTAATAGCAGAACATGCTTCCTTGTAGCGGTTAAAAGATACATCTTTAAAACTGTTAAAACGATCGTCTTTCTTATAGCAAAAAAAAGAAAAAAACCCTGCTGTGCACAGCTTCATGAGGAAGTAATTCCAAATAACTATGAGTATACAGAGACCAACAGCAACAATGCAGCTTAAGACCTGGGCAGCTAAGTACACACTCGTATGAGTAAACTCGTTCTTGTACAAGTGCCTAGATGAGAGATTAGGTGCTCATCAATTTTTTGCCCAAGATCACGTTAACATACTCTAATATGTGACGCCAGATAATTAATTCATCTCCAATTATGATGCCATATTTTCTGATGTTATGAGAACATTTCAGCAAATGTGGTGGATCACAGAATGAATGAATAATGGTCACGTCCAGCATATAATGGAGACACTTTCGTCACCCTGGTAACTTGCATGCAGACCTATTAAGAGGGTCCTGGTCACATACAAGAACTTAATAAGTTCTGTTTCCGTAACTTTTCCTTTACTGGTTTGTGCATACATTTGAGTGTGTTTGCTTTAATAGCTCCATTACACAGAAAATAGCCTTTTTTTTTTTTTTTTTTTTTTTTAGCTATGACGGCATGGGCGATTGAGGCTTTAATCAAGGCGATGACGTTTCCTTTGGGGCGGGGTAGCGTCGGGATTGGATGAAGGCAAGCAATTATATATATATATATATATATATATATATATATATATATATATATATATATATATATATATATATATCTTTTTCTTTCTTTCAAACTATTCGCCATTTCCCGCATTAGCGAGGTAGCGTTAAGAACAGAGGACTGGGCCTTATATATATATATATATATATATATATATATATATATATATATATATATATATATGTGTGTGTGTGTGTGTGTGTGTGTGTGTGTGTGTGTGTGTGTGTGTGTGTTAGTTTCCACTTCTTTGTCAACTTTTTGATCGTGAATACAACTGCAAAATTAACTGGTTTTATGCTTTTGCTATACTGACTAGGGTCTTTTTAACTTCAACAACACTTCAGCAACATCTAAATGTTGGTCATTAGTGAGGCTGCGGCTAATATATATCAAATCAAAATAAAATGCCACATTATCTTTCTTCAGGTTTCATGTTTTCTATGTAGGTAGTAGTTGGTAGGAAGCCAATGACCAGGTAGGTATATTACCAGTACTACCCACCTGGGTATCGAGAGGGTTAGTGATATCTACTTAGTGAGCTAGTATTTCAGTGGTTGTCTAGTTACACTCCTCTGGCCCAGTTAGCTGTCTTTTGTTTCTGCCTTACTAATATGTGGACTACTGGCATTCTTTCTACAAACATACAATCTCACCTTGTTATATGTAACACTTCAACACTCAACTCATACACCTCATTTTTCATAACTCTAGATTTTCCTGTGGTGAACACTATGCGCTAGCCCTGCCTTTTGGCAAAGTGATATATATTTATTTATTTATTTATTTTGCTTTGTCGCTGTCTCCCGCGTTTGCGAGGTAGCGCAAGGAAACAGACGAAAGAAATGGCCCAACCCACCCTCATACACATGTATATACATACACGTCCACACACGCAAATATACATATCTTTTCATCTCAATGTACACATATATATACACACAGACATATACATATATACACATGTACATAATTCATACTGTCTGCCTTTATTCATTCCCATCGCCACCTCGCCACACATGGAATAACATCCCCCTCCCCCCTCATGTGTGCGAGGTAGCGCTAGGAAAGACAACAAAGGCCCCATTCGTTCACACTCAGTCTCTAGCTGTCATGTAATAATGCCCGAAACCACAGCTCCCTTTCCACATCCAGGCCCCACAGAACTTTCCATGGTTTACCCCAGACGCTTCATATGCCCTGATTCAATCCATTGACAGCACGTCGACCCCGGTATACCACATCGATCCAATTCACTCTATTCCTTGCCCGCCTTTCACCCTCCTGCATGTTCAGGCCCCGATCACTCAAAATCTTTTTCACTCCATCTTTCCACCTCCAATTTGGTCTCCCACTTCTCCTCGTTCCCTCCACCTCCGACACATATATCCTCTTGGTCAATCTTTCCTCACTCATTCTCTCCATGTGCCCAAACCATTTCAAAACACCCTCTTCTGCTCTCTCAACCACGCTCTTTTTATTTCCACACATCTCTCTTACCCTTACATTACTTACTCGATCAAACCACCTCACACCACATATTGTCCTCAAACATCTTATTTCCAGCACATCCACCCTCCTGCGCACAACTCTATCCATAGCCCACGCCTCGCAACCATACAACATTGTTGGAACCACTATTCCTTCAAACATACCCATTTTTGCTTTCCGAGATAATGTTCTCGACTTCCAAACATTCTTCAAGGCTCCCAGGACTATCGCCCCCTCCCCTACTCTATGATTCACTTCCGCTTCCATGGTTCCATCCGCTGCCAGATCCACTCCCAGATATCTAAAACACTTTACTCCCTCCAGTTTTTCTCCATTCAAACTTACCTCCCAATTGATTTGGCCCTCAATCCTACTGTACCTGATAACCTTGCTCTTATTTTACATTTACTCTTAACTTTCTTCTTTCACACACTTTACCAAGCTCAGTCACAGTGATACGAGAAGTAAATAGAAGTAGTTGGTAAGAACATTTAAGCAGGAGCATTAGGTAGATATATTAAGTAGAAGTAGTTAGATATATTAGGTAGAAGTAGTTGGCAGGAGCTAAAGATAGAAGTAGTCAGTAGGAACATTAGATAGTAGCTCAGGAAACACTGTGCTGGAGTTGCCCTCTGCCAGTGGCCTGTTAAGGTTGCGTCATTGAAGTTCACTAGTTATGGAGACTTTTCCTATGGCCACCTTTACACTTCATATTAAACATGTAATTCATACTAGATAGCTATATCATCCTTGCGCAGCTTTCTCAACAAGGAATAAATCTCCCATCCCTCCACTAAGGAAAAAGTTCCTGAAAACAAATGAAACCTTTTTTAAAGGAAGTTTGATCATGTAATGACCATAAACTATAGTCCTTTCGGACCATGTCCACGAACTTTGCATGGTTTACCTATTAGTTTATGACAACCTTTCTTTTTCAATGACGAACAGTTACCCGCTAAAAAATCTCCAAACTACAGTCAATATTTGCGGCTTTCTCCTACTGCATAGTTTTAACCATGCTTTATATTTAATGAACATATTTCTCATTCGATCGAATTTGGTTCCACAGTAGTTCTGCGCGCCTCGACTCGAATGTTTCCATGTTGGTTTAATTTTTTACTGGATGGTTGTTCAGGAGGTAAATCCAATGTTTTCAGGAAAATTTGCAAGATTAATCTGTTTCGAACAGCTTTTGATTTCACACAGTTTTTCTTTTCTGATGATACAGCCTGATGGCTGACTTCATGTGGGAAATTGCCAAATGACTGAGTTTGCAAGTGCCTCGGAAGAAGAAAGTTAAGCATAACAGTGAACATAAAATGTAGAAGATATCTTAACTACAGTTTGGTTTCGAGGAATAATTGGTGTCGAGTATTTTAAGGAAAACCAGGACTATCGCCTCCTTTAGATACTGTCGTTCTGGTTCACGTGCAACCATGACGGCAAGATATAACATTTGGGGATGGGCGTAATTTCTGGCCTTGAAATATTGATTGGCTCAACCTATGTATCTCGAAAGCAAATGGGATTTTTGAAGATATGGTCTCTAACATTTGTAACTTTACGAGCTGGTCATGGATAAGTATATGAAGGAGTGAGAACTATTTAGAGGAGTTTGGGAAATTGAGTAGAGTAGGTGGTTTATTAGGTAGAGTAAGTAGGAAGAGAGTTGGAAATAAAAAGAGCTGTTGTAGGAACAAGAAGTAGGTTTTGGAATGGTGGCACATGCATATGCTGGGAAAGTTGACCAGTATGAATTCATGTTGAGGGAGATTTACAGGGAAAGCGAGACCAAATTGGGGTGAAATGCAATTGATGAAAAGATTAGGATGATACGGAAGTGACATTGCAGGAGGTAAAAGCACGAGATATGAAATTCTAGCGATTAAGGATACCGGGAAATGCTTTGAATATTAAAAGGAAGTTGAAGCGTTGATGTAAACCATGAAAGGTGTGGGTATGTTACTTTGGTTGTGGGCAAATTATTAATGTGTAGGGAGGGGTTTCCATTCTTTCGTACTTTCTCCTGACAAAAAAATTCGCAAACCGGGTAAGTATTAGGATTATAAGAAATAAGAATTAAAAACATCTTTATTTTGTGCCACTATTCTATTGTATTATTTCGCTTTGATTGGTATTTATTTACTTTGTGAGTATTGGTGCTTTCTCTCCTCGGAGAGTGAAATTTCTAAGAGGAGGACATGTATAAAAGATGCATGACAGGGAAGAAAATACTTAACTGATATTTGTACTGGAAAGTCCAAGCCAATTAGTTTCAGCATGTAAGAAAAAATTTCTTAATATATTCTCTCAACTAGCAGAAGCTAATTCCCTGATGCTGTTCAACTGTACTAAAAGTTTGGTTCAGTTATGCTCACAACAGTATACAATGCTATATAAATATTCTTTCTTGAATATGAAAGAGGATAACCATGAGTTATAACTTTTGTATCTTCAACTTCGATGGATAAATGATATTAGATATCTATTGTAAAAACACATGTGTGTGCCTACCTAAGCTATATATAAACTCTCATCTAAGATTACAACAATGTATTAGGGAGAACATACCTTAGATAATGATTAAATTACTACTTCCACTCTCTGAATCCACTAATTGTATGTTATGAGAATGGAATTAACAGAATAAAAAAGAATAAAAACACAAGAATTCAGTTTTAACATGTCTAGCATTTATATCATGTAAATTACCATATAACATATCAGTGTCCAAATGATGAGTCAAAATAGAAAGAATTCTTTAAAATGTAATATGAATAGCAGCATTTTAATTAAAGTGAATTTTGAGACAATGAATTTAAACTAACCTTGAACTTCCCTCTGTACATTATTAATACCGTCGTGCTCTGGCTCAAGTTCCATTCCATTATTTGAGGTAGAAGAAATATCTTCTCTAACATGAATATCCACAAATGCAATAGGATATGACTATATAAATAAACACACGTAACACACTTGATCATATTAAACCTCAGATCTGAGCAGTTGCAAACATGCAATAGAAAGAATTTGTTTTTAAGACACAGTATACAAAGAAATAGATATTAAGCACATTAACCTAGGAATATGCATAGCATCCTACCTCCTGCTTCATCCATGGCCATATGTATAACATCAGTGTCATAATTAATACCATCATTTTATAATCTATAAAGTAACGATACTGTAATAGTGATAATTTCATAGCACATGGAAGTATAGTACTGGTATTATGTTTTATGAAATACACAGTACTCCATATTCATCACATGTAAAATAAGCAATCATCATACAATTATCATACCACTACATGAAGTACTAATTATCAAATTATGTGCATTTTTTAGCATAGGGCTATCAGTGTCATTGCTTATATTGAGGTTAAACCATTATCTGTATAATGATACATAAAACAAAAGAATTCAAACCTACAGACTATATTCTTTCCTAATATGGATTTCTTATTAAATAAAAATACTATTTGTAAATCTTGATTATTTATATACTTCATACAACTCAAACTGATTTTTGTGATTGCTTGAACACTGAAATTACTAAGATTAAAGTTTAGAAAAAGATTACTATGAAATGGTCAAGTTTGGTTGAGAGTAGAGGATGAGGATACACTGTCAGGATCACAAAGAATGGCTATATCAATATTACTAAAGCCAAACTTGTTTTCTATAATTTTTCTTCCATTTCACATATCATGCAGTTTAACAGAGGTCAAGGAAATAATTGTTATAATGATGTAATGTATTTGTTTGCTTGCAAAAACAGGATATTGTACAAGTTACATCTAAAAAGATATGTAATATTTGTAGAGATGAAGAAACTAAACTAAACTGTTATCACTTATGATTTACATGTATCTAAATGCAGTTCCTCTCCAAGGTCACTGAATGACTAGTTTTATAGAATAAAAAAAGTATTATGACATGCTCAATTAAACATTTTGTTATAATTAGATACTGAAGATATGATATGACACTAAACAAAAATACTTAATGGTAGTCCACATTTTCTTTGTAGTCTTACCACATTTATGAAATGCATGTACATAATAGTTCCTAATTTCAGCAGAATCAATGGTACACATTTTTTGTAGTCTTACTTAGTTATGACATGCATATATATAATATTTCCAAATTTCAGCAGAATCAGAGATTTTTCTTACAGTAACAACTGAAATATAAATGTCATATAAGACACACATTGATGGTAAAGAGTAAGTGTACATATATGTTATATCAAATTCAAATTATATTCATGAAACATGCAGTAAAGCAAGATTTGTGTAATCTCTCAATACTTTACCAAAAAAAAAAATATGAACATTAAAGAAACTTCACTTACCAATGAGGATTATCCACCTCATTTTCAGACATTTAGTGCATTAAGTGCAATGTAATTTCTACATTTGAACGGGAATGGGAGAGGAATCAATAAACTTCATTTACAGAAATTTTAAGAAAAAATTTGACTGCCTAGAGAGTATATATACATTTTTTTTTCCAAGAGGCTATGTATAACTAGCAATAAAAAAGAAACAGTTATCCAACATAGTAATTAAATTTCTGTAATGATACCTTTTGAAAAGGCTGCTGCACACCATAGAGGAGGCATTATGATTTCTCCCTGAGGCATGCAATATTGCTGTAAACCAGTTCAAGCACCTGGTATATATATATATATATATATATATATATATATATATATATATATATATATATATATATATATATATATATACATATATATATACATATACATGAAAAATGTTAGGAATTTAGGATTTTAATTTACACCTATACATCCCCCCTCCCCCTTCCAAGTAATTCTTAGTAATATCACCTCTCCCACAGTGGTCATATTGACTTTTTTTTTATTTGATTTATGGTTTATATTAATGAATTATAGAGTAACAGGACATATAAATGAAAAGTAGATGATTTAACTAAAGGTGAAACATTAATCATAGAACCTTATGTATGTTGACACTTTGCCTTCAACGGTAATGAACAATATGAATAGGACTGACTGAGGACATGGTTAATGCTGACAGCATACATAAATAGATAATGGAGAGTATTCAAGAGTTGGAGCCACACAAGTATAAAAGTCTCTTTCCGTATAGTACGAATAGGTAACTACAGAACACGTCCGAAGCTGCGAGATGCTCGATCAGTGCTTCGAAGCCGCGAGACGTTATCCCTGTTTCAGACCGACCTTCTTTCCCCTAGAGTAATTTCATTACTTATTTTTTTTTAATAAAAACTAATCAAAAATTCAATAGGAAGGTTTAATATATTTCAAAATAACTACAAATATATTTCAGGTCTCTAATTATGAACAATCTAATGTACCCGAACAGTTGTTGATCAAGACTAACGATGTTAGCAATAACAATAACACAACAGTTGTTAAAAATCTATGTGACAAACTTGAAGAACCGTCACATGTCAGTGCTCACTCAATGTACTGGCCCACTCACATCCTAAGGCCTGCCTTCGACATTAGACATTTTGATTTGGATATACAAAGGAAAGCACAGGAATTCAAGCCGCAGCTGACCATTGTGTTACCAAGGCTGTTGTTTGTGGTAGCGGACCGTTACAAAGTATATATCCTGAGTAGGTTCAAAGTATATATCCTGAGGTCACGTATTTTTACTTTACCCACCATCTTCCATCAGGGATTTAGAGTGCGGACAAACCAACGCTGAGATTGGACCACAAGCGCTACCCATAAATACCGACTGTGTAGAGGCAACCTAAGCAATAGTACGAAAAATAGGAAGAAAAATACTGACAAAAAGTCTGGAGAAAATGGCAGGAACGTCATGTGCAAGGCAAAGCATAGTAAGGAAAATGGTGAAGCTGCTATTATCGCTTAGCCCAACGTTTTTCTCATGTAAACGGTTCGGTTAATCTTAGCTGTATGCTATGTTTTTGTTTTCCGTTCTACGTTCTTGCTTCTTAGATATCATTTCTTATTTTCTAGTTGTCTTGTGTGTAATTTATCTAATGATCTGTAACGTTGAAGTTCTGTCGACGTTGCCTCGGTGTCAGTAACTGTCGTTATAAACGCAGCTGCTAACCTAACGTTGTTTCGCTCATTAAATTTGGCGGTCTTGCCTCTCGCTCGTTCCAGACCTGTGGCTTATTGTCTATCGTTTCCAGCTTCTCACTCCCAGGCTGTCGTGTCTTGCTAATCATACCAGGCTGTCGTCTTTAGAGTATAGTTCCAAGACAGTCATTTCCAGCCAAATAGGCGTCGCGTAAGTTGTCGTTTGTAAGCCTTCTTCCTCGCAACTTTTGAAGTACCAGACATTACAGGTGGTGCAGGGTAGGGATCTCCCACTATAGATTAGATCCCTAATGTCTCTCCACCCCCCAGTATACCCTCCTTTCCTCACCTCCATCCTACCTTCTTGTCCTTTACCCTAGCCTACACGCAGGTTTGGAGGTGATATGTAACCGAATGAAACTAAAGGTTCGAAGCTTCAGACATATCATATCCTTCAAACTGTTCAGTTGACACGCGAGTATTGTTTACGGTTGTGTGTGTGTGTTTTACAAGGGTTTAACGAATGTATTTACAGAGTGAACATGAAAATAGAGTGACAAACTGTTTAAGAGACTCCCGTGTAGTTTGAGGAAGACTATTCCTGGCACAACACCACCAACTGAATCTCCAACCGACCCTTCTCTTCAGGTTGTATTGCTCGGCAGCGCCCAGACAACTGGTAAGCTTAATGTAATAATGATTTGTAATACGATACCTTTGAAACTTCATATATATATACTCACACACGAGGTTCTGCATGGGACCTTAAGAATTACGTGTGTTTTGATGCAGTTTTACACAACCCAGAGGTTTTGCATGGGACTTTAAGAACTGAGTGTGTTTTGATGCAGTATGAAACAATCCAGCGCAAGATTTCTAGTCCACAGACGAGAAACTGTTTACGTATCGCCTCAAAATATATCGGATATGAAAAGTTGGTGCAAAAATTTTAGTTACTGAATGTTGTCTTGATAATTTAGTTTAATTTAGAAACGCATTTTGTAACCACTATACTGACGGTGCTTTTTAACGATAGTCTACACTAATTCGAATCTTTTGAGAACGTGTTAAAAATGTCGCGCATCTCGTCTTGTGGCAAGGAAGTGGGCAGGGCTGTGAATATGAAGGAAAAATGGGGTTAAACATTATAAAACAGACGTAAAGTGAACAAAACATAGTGATTTATAACTATTACGTTAAAATCAAATGAGTGAGGCATAACACTCATGATTTATTCAGATTTGTTTTTTAAGGATTCTAATGTGAAAGTTCATTAAATTATTATTTTAGTTTATGGTTTTAGTTCGGAATTTCGTAGAGTTGATCCAATACTGAATGTTCTTTGCTGAATACTAAACTTACGAGTAAAAATCGTAGTGTCTCAGTAAACTCAATAGAGGAAAAAGACGAGAGAATATATGTATGAACTCTTAAGACTCAACACAGTTCATGTGAAAGGCACTTTTTTTTTTTTTCTTTATCATGGCCCCCGCACACTGGTTGAAAACCAGATGGTAGAAAAAGAAATAATCCTCTAAAATTGTACACTGGGGCTTGAAACATGTAGTTGAAAAATACAGTATGTTTTCTGTCATGTAATCATATTGATACTAGGGAACGCCAACATTCGCGAGTAAAAATGCATTACATTTCCCCTCCGCACTTATCAATCATTATCATATTCACTACAGAGGAAGACACCACCAAACGTATCTTCCACTGCACTTTCGGCATTCCTGCCCTTTGACGTGACCGATCGTGAAAGGCCATGTACATTATTTATACACATCATGACAGCCTCATCTGTACTACACTGCCCACACTACTAGCTTTTTGTCCCGATACAAGGTCTGGTCAAAGGCCATCTCCACTATATCATTGACACCACTGACCTTTCAATTAACCCGTAATGGTCAGGTCTTAGAATCTTCCATAATGAAGATGCGTCTAACTGCACGGATCAGATCAAATACATCCTCAGTAAAATAGGGTTATGGTGTTGGTATTTGGATCATGTATAAATAAAAAGAAAGGGCAGCAGGACAAAAGCAGTATGATTATATAGATAAAAAGAAAGGGCAGCAGGACAAAGAGTAGTATGTTTATATAGATGAAAGGGCAACAGAACAAGAAGCAGTATGTTTCCCTGCTGTTGAGGGAAACAAGGCAAAACAGTTTGGCGTGTGGACTGTACGCGTAATGATGAAAACCTGAGGAGCATCTCTGTATTCTTGCAGGATTTCATGAAATGGATTTATTGGAAAATGAAGCCTGGGAGAATTATGTTCCACAACAGGTGCATTTATTTTAGGTATGATTCTGATGATAATGAAAATGTAATATTTCTGATATTATACTGGGATACTCTTAATTGTAGTAATAATGGTGACTGATGAAGTATGCACGTCCCTTCGTCTGCATCTAATGATAGGCAATTGTCTTTGCAGTTTTCAGCGTTGAAAATGAGTCGGATTTCAATTAACTGGGGATAGGTTGTGGATTCTGTGGTTGACGGCGTTGACCGTGAGTTAAACGTAAACTGATGGAACTGAGTTTCTAGTTTACAAATAATGAAAGTGTAAAACTTAGCTTTGATTAACTTATACTTTCCACACATCGGGGCGTTGAAATTGAATATTCTAACAGTCCAGAAAAGATTTAGTTTCTGCAGATCAGAACGTTGAAAGTGAAAAAAAAAAGAATATCTAACCTACCTCAACTTTGTTAAATTACAATTTTGATTGTTCACATCATTGAAAGTGATTTATAACAGTCACGCATTGACTCTACTTTTTGTAGCCAAGTATTTTTTATCACATTTCAGGTCGTTGCTAATTATATATATATATATATATATATATATATATATATATATATATATATATATATATATATATATATATATATATATAACGCGGGAGACAGCGACAAAGCAAAATAAAAATAATAATAATAATAATAGATAGATAGATAGATAGATCGATAGATAGATAGATAGATAGATAGATAGAGAGAGAGAGAGAGAGAGAGAGAGAGAGAGAGAGAGAGAGAGAGGTGTGCGTGAAATGGAAGGATTAAGTGAAGATGGATTTTGAGCGATCGGGGTGACTCAGAACATGCTGTAGGGTGAAAGGCGTGCACGGGATAGTTTGAATTGAAACGATACGGTGTACAAGGGTTATCGTGTTGTCGATAGACTGAACTAGGGCATGTGAAGCGTTAGGGGGAAAGGTCTGTGGGGTGTTGGTGTTGTGAATGGAAAATTCATATTCTGGTTATCTTCCTTTATACTCTTAAAATTCACTGGTGGAGTCGAATGTAAAGCTACCTAGTGACCTGTTGGATACAGTAAGTAAGGGATAACACCACACCCCTCATTCTTAAGTCCATTAGATTCCACTCATCGGAAAATAACGATTAGCGTTTCTTGAGTAGATACTTCTACCCAGAACCACCGGCGGACCCCTGGTGATTTATGCGTCAAGACGTTAATAGTCCCTCTCTCTCCCCCAGAACTTCAAAGGGTTGGAAATAGCATTTCGTTACCCACCAGACTATTAGCACCCTCATCCAAGGCTGAGGGCGACACATCACCCCTGGGGACGCTCAGACTCATTAATTAGAAAGATTGTTCACACCCATCCCTTGCCAGCTGACCTCATTCAACTCATTACCCACGCAGCATGGGGATCCCCTGCCATCGCTCTCGCACACCATGACGATCCCATTGATGACGCCACATGCCATTAGGACCTTAATGATGCCACCACACACCATTAGGATCCCATTGATGCCACCACACTCACCCATTAGGATCCCATTGCTTCCACCTCGCACCATTAAGATCCCATTGCCTACGCCACACATCATTAGGTCCCTATTACTGCCACCTCAGCCATTAGGACCCCAGTTCTGCCACCACACTCACAATTAGGCCTCCATTACTGCCGCACATCATCAGGGCCCCATTGCTGCCACACACAATTGGGAACTCATTGCTCCCACGCACCATTAAAGCCTGACTGCTGCCACGCACCATCAGGTTTCCATTGCTGCCACACAACATCAGGATCCCCACTGCTGCCACCACACACCATTAGAATCCCATTGCTGCCAAACACCATTGAGACCCCCCCCATTGGCCGCGACGCCAGAGCAGGAGAGAAGCTCCAGGTAAAGAATGACCTGGAATTCAATAAGGGAATATTAGGTGCTGCGGGCCGGTAGATAAAGATGTCATCTTACGATGGGTCAATGAAAGATCTACAGTGCTGAGCAATCCTCTCTCCCCACCACCACCACCTCCACCTCCACCACCACCTCCACCTCCACCTCTCTCTCTCTCTCTCTCTCTCTCTCTCTCTCTCTCTCTCTCTCTCTCTCTCTCTCTCTCTCTCTCTCTCAACTGATTCCCCACCACACACACACACACACACACACATGCACACACACACACGCACACATGCACATGCACGCACGCACGCACGCACGCACGCACGCACGCACGCACGCACGCACGCACGCACGCACGCACGCACGCACACACACACACACACACACACACACACACACACACACACACACACACACACACACACACACACCGCTTATAGATCTTCTCAGTTCTTGGACTTAAAATTGTAATTAGATTTTTTTTCTTTCTTGTTAGCTTGCCTCCTGCTAAGTTCTTGTTAGCTTGCTTCCTGCTAAGTTCTTGTTAGCTTGCTTCCTGCTAAGTTCTTGTTAGCTTGCCTCCTGCTAAGTTCTTGTTAGCTTGCCTCCCGCTAAGTTCTTGTTAGCTTGCCTCCTGCTAAGTTCTTGTTAGCTTGCCTCCAGCTAAGTTCTTGTTAGCTTGCCTCCTGCTAAGTTCTTGTTAGCTTGCCTCCTGCTAAGTTCTTGTTCGCTTGCCTCCTGCTAAGTTCTTGTTAGCTTGCCTCCTGCTAAGTTTTTGTTAGCTTGCCTCCTGCTAAGTTTTTGTTAGCTTGCCTCCAGCAGACTTCTTGTTACCTTGCCTCCAGCAGACTTTTTGTTAGCTTGCCTCCAGCTAAGTTCTTGTTAGCTTGCCTCCAGCTAAGTTCTTGTTAGCTTGACTCCAGCTAAGTTCTTGTTAGCTTGCCTCCAGCTAAGTTCTTGTGAGCTTGCTTCCAGCAGACTTCTTGTTAGCTTGCCTCCAGCTAAGTTCTTATTAGCTTTCCTTCGGGTAGGCTCTATTTAGCTTACCTTTAGTTAAGAGGCTTTTGTTAGCTTGTCTCCAGCTAAGTTCTTGTTAGCTTGCCTACAGCCTGTCGGAACTTATTAGCTTCCTCCCTCCAGCTAGGTCCTTGATCTACATGTCCCGAGCTAAGTTCTATCTGTGTATTGCTGATGCACTGACGCATCTTCAGAACGCAAGGGTAATCTGTTTGTGATAAATACACACATCGGAAAAACAAAAGAAAAACGGATTTCATTTCTTTGACATTTATACAATCATACTCTGTCTTCAGGTAGACCGGTGGAGAAAATAGATTTATTCTCTGTAATAATTATGATAAATAGAGAAACAGAAAAAAAAGTTATTTCCTTAGCGAACCTCTGGGATCTGCCTTAGCTATTATTTTCCCGCTCGTTTTCCGCACTGTTCTTTATTCCTAAGCCAGGAAGCAGGAGATACCACTCGTGTCATGCATCATCCTGGAAATGAGATAAGAACGTGTGGCTCTTGGTCCTTTGGATCCGAAACTATGGATCCGAAGCTTTGGATCGGATACTTTGGATCCGAAATTTTGGATCCGAAATTTTGGATTCGAAATTTTGGATTCTCGTGCGATGTTCCTTTAGCCTAACTTTCTCAGATGATATGTAATAAGCCACCTTTCTTTCCACACCCCTCTTCTCCCCGCCTTCCTTCCTTCTTAGAAAATATTCTATGCATAAAACACTTGTGTGCACAATTATAGGAAGCGGGTAATTTGCTGTTATTTGCGTGTTCCAGGGTATTAAAACCGAGACGGACGAATCGAGAACGGAGAGTAGAGAGAGAGAGAGAGAGAGAGAGAGAGAGAGTAGAGAGAGAGAGTAGAGAGAGAGAGAGAGAGAGAGAGAGAGAGAGAGAGAGAGAGAGTCCTGTGCCGTGTACCTTCGTCAAGGGGGATTTAATGATAAAATTTCATCTCCGTTTGCATTTAATTACAGTTTAATCCAAATTGGAATAAGCTTGAGCATGATTAGGACGGCTCTCATTTCGGCAACAGCTTAGTCAGAATCAAATTAGAACTAATTGAATGTTAAATATGGCACCAGTGTCGTCTCAATAACTGTTAACTGTTATGGTTACTTGACGATAATGACCTAATTTTTTTGTTTATAACTCTCTTTCTCTCTCTCTCTTTCTCTCTCTCTATCTCTCCCTCTCTCGTCTGTCTGTCTGTCTGTCTGTCTGTCTCTCTCTCTCTCTCTCTCTCTCTCTCTCTCTCTCTCTCTCTCTCTCTCTCTCTCTCTCTCTCTCTCTCTCCTCTCTCGTCTGTCTGTCTGTCTCTCTCTCTCTCTCTCTCTCTCTCTCTCTCTCTCTCTCTCTCTCTCTCTCGTCTCTCTCTCTCTCTCTCTCTCTCTCTCTCTCTCTCTCTCTCTCTCTCGTCTCTCTCTCGTCTCTCTCGTCTCTCTCTCTCTCTCTCTCTCTCTCTCTCTCTCTCTCTCTCTCTCTCTCTCTCTCTCTCTCTCTCTCTCTCTCTCTCTCTCTCTCTCTCTCTCTCTCTCTCTCTCTCCACTACCTTCCTCCCCCCAGATGGTTAGTCTTCTTCACATTTTACGGTAATTAATGAGGCAAGAAGGAGCTTTATCGAGGTTTCTTGCGCTTGTTAATTACGCTAATTTTCTTAATTAACATTAACTCAACGCCGCTAAGACATCCATCTCCCAGCAGGCGTCGAGGGGTGTGGGGTGTGGGTGTGGGGAGGTAATGGCAGCGCCTGTGGTAATTATAGAAATTATGGAAGCTATCGCTATGGTTGCCGTGAAATATGTGGTTGTGTGTATTGCCAGGAGAGAGAGAGAGAGAGAGAGAGAGAGAGAGAGAGAGAGAGAGAGAGAGAGAGAGAGAGCTGTCTCACACATCAAGTGCTCAAATGCCCCCTTTCCCACCCCAGCCAGGTAAGGAAACTCTTCCCCCCCCCCCCTCCTCTCAGCTGCAGCGAGGGCCCCCCCTAGCTACACAAGGGGCCCGGATCAACGCCAGGGCCCCAGAAGTTAAGAAAAAAAGAAAAAGGTCTCTTAAGTAACACGACCCCCCCCACAACCACCCAGGACCCGACCCCCACAACCATCCAAGACACCACACACCCCCAACCACCCAAGAATCCACCACCCCCCTACAACCACCCAGGACACCCCCCCATCAAGTCATACAGGGGTCCCTCGCGTCAAATATTTACCAGCAGGAGCAGTTAGGGAGTTACCCGGCACACACTAAGTACCGCACTCGCCACAAATTGCTCCTGCAACTTCCTTTTTTATGGTCTTTCTGCTGGCTGTTGCCGCGCCTGGTGGCCAGGTCAGCTCCCTCCCTCCTCCAGGTCCTGGTGCCTATTGATGGCCAGGTCAACCCCTTCCCTCCTCCAGGTCCTGGTGCCTATTGATGGCCAGGTCGGCTCCCTCCCTCCCTCCTTGAGGTGTGGTGACTGCTGTACTCCACGACCACCATGACTTCAGTACTACAGATGAGGGACTGAAGCCCTCCCCGACAGTCCCCTTGTATATGTTATCTGTTATCATCATATCTTAGATTTCGGTGTTACCGGTCTCCGCCTGCGTGAGGGTGCCCCACGACCGTGAATGGTCGTCACCTTTGCCAGGGTCGTAACACTGTCAGTGGACTGAAGGAGGACAATTGCGTCGAAGAACTTCTCATTCCAAAGGAGTTCGTCATTTCCCTGCTGCTGATTGTGGCGCAGATTTGGAGCTGTAGGATCCCAGGAAAAGGGAGCCTGAGGGTTATATGATAAATCAAGTTAAAAGGAAAAATTCTGTAATAATTCTGTGTTGTCTGTTTCTGCCTCTCATCTGTTACATCAGAGGGTGCAGGTCATGTGGGTCCTGGCAGCCAGTGTATTCAGTTCAGTTAGTAGCACCTTTGGGTAAGGCAGCAGCTATGTTGGGTCAGGCAGCAGCCATGTTGGGTCCCGTAGCGGCCATGTTGGGTCAAGTAGCGGCCATGTTGGGCCAGGCAGCAGCCATGTTGGGTCAAGTAGTGGCCATGTTGGGCCAGGCAGCAGCCATATTGGGTCAGGCAACAGCCATGTTGGGTCTCACAGCAGTCATGTTGGGTTCGGCAGCAGGTATGTTGTCCCAGGCAGCAGCCATGTTGGGCCAGGCAACAGCCATGTTGGGCCAGACAGCAATCATGTTGGGGTCCGGCAGAAGCATGATCTAAAAAAGGCCTAATTACCAAGGTCTCTGATGATTAGCGAAGTACTAAGCTCTCTAATGAATAGGCATTGACTTGAATTGACCCCGTACGTCCCAGATGATCCCGGACGACTCCAAGTGACCCAGGAATACCCAGATGACCCCCAAGTGTCGAGCTCATACTTCATCCAACGCTTGGTAACCCAAGCCGACTTCGGAGGACCTCAGATTAACCCATGGTGACTGCAAATGATCTTGATGAACCAAACCCCATGGTAGTAACTCCTGTTTAACCCTTAATAGCCCCATTTTGAATCATAACGACCCAGAACTTATGGCCAACGATAGTCTGGGTGTTTCATGATGATAACACCTCCCTCACCAGAGGCCAGGTACTACACTCGGTGTTTGTCAGTCGCGGTTATCCATCGTCAGATCACCTCCGCTCGTACTTGTACCATCACCTTCCTCCAGTGTCTTCCCTGTCTATTCAAAGGAGCCCTCGCCACGCCCTCAGTCCATCTCCTTCTAGGGCGTCCCGCTGGACGTCTTCCTTCAAGGGGGAGTAGGTTGTCTAGTTCAGATTCGTCTGGGGGTGTCTGGTTCAGAGTCGTCTTGGCATAATATCGTGTCTTGCACGTCATCGCACATGGCCTTATATTACCGTATCTTTGTTCTTTTTCAATCACGTAACGTGTCAATCCTCTCTTGTCTGTGTTTTTCATATCATCCATCGGTGTAACTTTTCTCTTTATACCCTCAGTGTGCTCTCTCTCTCATCTCAGCGACCTGAGGATCTGTGACGTAGTTTTGGCTGTGTTTGACCAATGCCTCTGGTCCATCATAGACCAAAATGGGTCTCTAGAATGGTGGTGTATAGTATCGTTCCACAGTTCAGTGGTACACTTCTACGCTACGTGACTTAACGTTCCCCGCATTACCCTAATCTAATCCCCGGAAAGACCTTAGCGTCCGTGGATAATCCCACCTGACCTTGAACGTAACACTTGATGACCCTCCATGACTTCCGGTAATCCCGCCTAATCCCCGATTACACCGATTGGACTCTGACCCTGGATGATTCTAGATAATCCCGGCTAATTGCAGCGACCTCTCATGGCTCCAGTTGACCCCAGATGACCTTGATGACCTGACGCATAGCTAACCCAACATGACCCAGTTGGTTTCGAATTGACCTTGAGGGGGGAGGGGGAAACGGGGTTAAAGGACGACCTCCGCCCCTTTGCCGTGACCTGTCTCAGGCGAGGCCCCACGACCCTCTGCGACGGCGTCAATAAGTTATGACTGCAGCTACTGGGTGCCGCCCACGACGGGGGGGTTCAGGGAGAGGGAGGGAGAGCCAGTGCCAGTGTCAGGCTACGGGCCCTTAATCCCTCTTTATGTGACGAAGGATTTGAGGAGTGGTTGCTAGGAGAGGCGTGGGAGGAGGAGGAGGAGGAGGAGGAGGGTGAGGATGAGGACGAGGTACTGGAGGAGAAGAATGTTGGTAAGAGGATAACAGGAGGGTTTTGAGGGAGTGTGGCAGGATGAGGAAATGAGGGAGGACTGAGGTGAGGGATGAAGGGGTGATGGAGGAGGTCGTGGCAGTACATGAGGGAGGACAGATAACAGCAGACCAGATAGTCTAGGACGAAGTTATCTGCTGGAGGACAATGGTAATGTCCCAAGTTGTTTTATAAATGGAGAGGAGATGATAAAGCAGGAGGCTCCTCCCTACCCACTAAACCTTCCGCCACAGCAGCCAGCAGGGACATAGCCGAAAAACACACCGTATCGGATATATATATATATATATATATATATATATATATATATATATATATATATATATATATATATATATATAAAATATATATATATATATATATATATATATATATATATATATATATATATATATATATATATATATATATAGATAGATAGATAGATATCCATTTTATCGAACAACATTATGGGGCGGATGAACAGCTTGGTTGACTGTGGACCGACTGCCGTAAGCAGGATTCGAAACTAAGCGCTCGACCCTGAGCTACACCACGGGAGTCCATATGGAGTGGTAGATGATTAACACATCGAAACCCGTGTGGTAGGAAGTATGTTTGTTTCACGTGTGAAAAAAATAGTTGAAATACGTACATATGGTATTGTCTGTCCTATCTACACTGAGTGATTAATGTTCACTGATGATTAGTGTTATTATAGTATTTGTCTAGCTGTAGATGGAGATGTAATGACTGTCTGATGGTAGATCTGTAGTAGATAGATAGTATGATAGATAGTATCTGGTAGTAGTTCACCTTAGTATCTTATAACTGCTACTAGGGAAAAAATACCTTTTGTCTTCTTTTGTATAACACCTCGTATGTACATACCTTCATACTGTTATTTTTGGTCATATTATTTGTACAGTAAAAAATGTGAATTGCACTGTCAAAATGATTAAGTATTTTTTAAGCCATCAGACTTCCGAGGATTTTGTGATTTTTAGAGAAGATAATTCTTAAGTGTAAGTCGTTTTTCATAATGTCTATTTCTTAATTACGGAATGAGTTTTGTTGCTCCGTTTTGTATTCGTTCTAGTTTTTCTTCGTCCTTGTCAAAGCTTGGTGACCAATAACGGGCAGCGTAGTTCATGTGGCTAGGTGAGCTGCCATTCGTTGATGGTTTATGGTTACGGAACCTGACCTTCTGTTTTCCCCTATGATGAAGAGTAGATCAGACAGAGTGGCATACTACAAGGTCATGACTGATTCTCACACCGAGGACTTCTCCTCCCGTGCTCTTGATAATGGCTCTCTAAACATTTACTTCTCGTACTCAATATTGTATAAGAAAATACCTTTAATTCTCCTTTGTCTTCATCAAGGTCCGTTCGCTAGGCCTCTCACCATAGCATCAGTCTAAGTCTCTGGGTCAATAAAGAGTCATCGGTTCTCACGGTTCGTTTTTGCTAATTTCGTGTCGTCGACGACTTTTGCAGTGTTACGAGGGAGACCTGTCTTCCTAGGTGACACCCACCAGGAGACACCGGGAGACATCCTTAATGAGACGATCGCCAGGAAAGAGGAAGATGGAGAGATATGGAAGGATCTGAATAACAAGTTCGTATTAGACATTCCAGCCCCCGACACGAGTGGGATGCGATGGAAAGCAATGGAAATCCTGGTAAAGACTTAAGCACACTGACGAAGAACTTCCACCCAGTTAGGCTCATGGTGCTGGTGTACTGCCTTTGTGCCCAAGAGGGCAAATGTGCCTTTCAAAGAGAGGCTATTGTTAGAACTGGGCTGAAAAAAAAGGCCAGTCTGTGACGAGTGTTGACGAGTGTGGTCTGTGAAATGCTGGAAAAGATAATCAGAATGCCAAAGAGAAACTGCCTCAGTGAGGGACAACACGGATTTAGAGAAATCTTGGTAACAGCGTTTTTAGAGAACTGTGAGATGGTGCCCTCTAAGTTTGGACATTGGATGATGGGTGAATTCTGTGTTCCTGGACTGTCAGAAAGCGTTTGATGTTGCCGAACAGGAGGCTGGTAAGGATCTAAACCTTCAGATATAACGTAGAGACTCCTTCGCTGGATAGGAAATTCCCTAAGTATTTGAGGACAAGGGATGCACATCAGAGGAGCTTTTTGGAGCTGGGTTTTGAGGTCGCTAGTGGCGTACCGCAGGGATCTGCCTTGGGGCTGTTGTCCTTCATGATCTCCGTAGATAACGTGCCAGGAAAAACTGGAGTCGTATCTAAATATGTTTGCACATGATTCCAAGGTCATGAGTGATGCAAAGGATGATGAAGATTGAGCAACTTGCAAGGGGAAACAGGCAAACTCCAAAGATAGTTTGAAACTTGGTTAATGAAATTCAAGCAAAGTAAATGCAGGGTAGCGAGGATGGGGCCTGATGAAAGAAGATCACGGAAATGAGCTGCAGGAATCTGTGTTTGAGAAGGACTTAAGAGTCGACTTTGCAGTACCTTACCTGCCGCCAGAGCTGCTTCACATGATATTTGTAAGGAAGACAAACTGTCGGATGACCAATATCAGAGTGGCATGTACGGTCATGGATAAGAAATAAAAAATCAGGAAGCTGATCAAACCTAAGAAGCACAAAGAACTGATAGAACAGATCCACAAGAGGACAAGAAAGTTGGTACCAGAATTAGGAGGGCGAAGTTACAGTGAGGGATCAGAAGCCATAGAGTTACTCACCGTGAAAGAAAAAAGAGTAAAAGGACGACTTGATCAAAGCCTTTGAGTTCCTAAACCAGTGTGATCATGTCAACAATGAACAGGACTTCGTTAGGATAGAACAATCACAGGCCACAGTATGAAGCTTGGCAAGAAACCTTTCAGTAAAATTGGCGAAAAATAGTTTCATGTGGAAAGAATACAGAAGTTTAAAGTAAATAGCTTTATGATAACTGAGAAAGTTCTAGAGATGGGCCTCACGAGTGTGAAACTCCCTCCCTGTACAGTACAAATTGGTGATTACCGGGAGACAATGACCAGTAGACACTCACCAGGACACACTCATTGGAAGACTGTGGCTAATTAACAGTAACCACAGTGCACCTACTGAACCAGGAGCGAGGTGGAGGAGTCAAGTACATCATACACCTTGAAGGAGGAGGGACAAGACAAGGTGAAGGAGGAGGAACTGGTGTAGAGAGAGGGAAAGATAAAGTGATCGGAGGAGCAGCAGCTGATGTAGAAAGAGGGAAGGGCAAGATAATGGAGGAGCAACTGATGTAGATAGAGGGAAGGACAAGGTGATGGAGGAGCAACTGATGGAGAGAGAGAGAGAGAGAGAGAGAGAGAGAGAGAGAGAGAGAGAGAGAGAGAGAGAGAGAGAGAGGACGAGGTGATGGAGGAGCATCTGATGTAGAGAGAGGGATGGACAAGGTGATAGAGGATGGAACGCCTTTAAGATCATCACTAACGAAAGCTAATCACGGGGACGTCCCCTTGTGACGTCTGGACCTCCTCCAGGTATTGATTCTGATGTCTTTTACGTCAGGACGTCATCCGTTCTCCCTCAGAACAGACACCTTGCATCAGGCGTCTGTGTGGGGATGGAGGCCGTGTGTAATGCCATTTAAAGCCGTGCCTGTTTTAAAGAAGGGATGTAGAGACTTTCAGGAGCCTCTTTCATCTTATATATATATATATATATATATATATATATATATATATATATATATATATATATATATATTCATACGAACTTCGTATAGTGCTTGGCATCTTTTGGATGGGATGCTGGCGTAGAGTATATCGCTAATGTCTTTAGTAATGATGTGAGTCAGTCACTGGAACACATTGACCTGGAGACACTTACTAGACCAAGCTGACCAGGACACACTCACCAGGAGAAGCTGTACATTCAGGAGACCAGTAGAGACACACACACTGTTGGAAAAAAAAAAATAGGTGATAGAGAGAAATGAAGGAACCGCTGCAGATAACAAGATGAAAAAAACAATTATATTATCCACAACCACAGGAAAATGAAATTTAAACGAGTCTCATAAATCAAGGAATTTCTGAAGAGGACACGCACATATGAGGACGAGAAAATCCGAAGAATCATTAGAATTGAAGGAAAGAGGAAATGAATAGAAGAGGAAGTAATGAGGTTCAAAGAGTTTTCGATAACTTGTTGTATGATGAGGAAGATGAGGCTCCCTCTCCATTACTGGAACATCCCAGGTGTTCCCAGGAATTAGGGCGATTTGATGAGGTTCATCATTCACGTTCCGACAGAAAGACCCGGAGCATACGTTACCGAAATGGCTTCATCAGCTGAACGAAACAAATCAGATCACTTAATACTCCTTTGAAGAGAGAGAGAGAGAGAGAGAGAGAGAGAGAGAGAGAGAGAGAGAGAGAGAGAGAGTATGTATGAGCTGCAAAAAATACATATTTTACGTGTTTTTCAAGTGGCTACGTGCATAAAAACACTAATATAATGATCAACCTTTCGTGATCCAATTTCATTTTTTACCTACATCCGTCCTCTGGTGTTCACTTGGTTACACTCTCACACATTCCAATGGCTCCTCCTCCTTCAGTAGAAGTGCTACTCTCCTTTCTTAACTTTCGCCCTCATACTAACCCCTGACTTTGCCCTTAGGACATTCCCAAACTCATTCTTTCTCCTTGTCCTCGAGCTTTGTTTCACTCAGAGCCAGAACATCCAGGCTCCTCTCCTCAAACATACTTCTTATCTCTCCCTTGTTCTCATCCTGCGTACATTCTCGCACGTTCAGACACCTTAGCCTGAGCCTTCGAGGTGGACGAGAACTCCTCAATTGGTTCCTTCTTCTGTTTTATTGTAATGAATTGAAATACAAGAAGGGGAGGGTTTCCACCCTCCCTTCCTCTGGTCCCTTCCAAGTGGCTTTCTACCACACAATGAATACGTGGGTAGTTTTGTTTTGCCCTTATGCCCAGGGGTAGCGCCAGGAATGGATGAAGGCAAGCAAGTATGAATATGTACATATGTATGTATATGTATATTTATGTATATATGCGTGTATGGGCTTTTATATATATATATATATATATATATATATATATATATATATATATATATATATATATATATATATATATCAAGATGGCCCGTATTACGTACAGACGGGAGAATTATTAAAGGCCTCACTGAAAGAGCGATGAAAAAAAATAGCAGAAAAAAGAAATAGACTAAAGGGATCACCGTGGACGACCCGGGGTGACCAGCCCCCCCGACCCACCCTCCTCCGGGGGGGAAACAAGGACACGCACCATATCCCGTTTTGCTGAGCTAACTTTTTACATAGCCTTAAACGTTTTAGCCCGGCGGACCCGGATGGTCTCTGGATTGTGTTAGCTGGGAGGGAGGAGGCTTGTAGGGAGGAGTGTTAGCTGGGAGGAGGAGGGTGGTGGGTGGAATATTTTTAGCTCGGAGAGATAGCTTGGCAGGGGAGATTATACCGAGTAGGGTTAGCTGGGAGCGGGTGGTTGTCTGTAGTGAAATGAGTTAGCTGGAATGGGGGGGGGGGGACTGGTTAGCAGCAAGACTGCTAGACAGAACGTTAGCTGGATGGGGGTATGACAGTGAGGACAATTAGCTGCGGAAATGGGAAGGGGATCTCTAGCTGGAAGATGACATTACTTTCAAAATCAACTGAGAGAAAGCTAAGTGAAGATTGCTGGGGGGGAGATTTAGTTTTGAAGGCAAGATTAGCTGCGGGAGGAGCTTTAACTAGGAGGTGAATAACTTAGGTAAGCTGAGGTGGAGGGAAGGTTTAGCTGGGATGCAGGGGAGACAACTTAGCTGGGTTATATGAGTGGAGGTGAAGGTTAAGCTAAAGTGAAGGGAATGAATTAACTATAGCAGCGTTTAGCTCAGGAAAGCTGGTCAGGGTAGGAGGAGATTTAGCTGGACGTAGGAAGACTTAGCTGCTGGTGTAAAAATGTTCAGCTGCGGAAGAGCTGGGGTTTAGTAACGTGTGTGGAGGAGGATGTGGGAAGAGACATTTAGGATTAACCAGCAAAAAGAAGCTGGAAGACTACTGGAAACTTTTCCTGTAGTGAGATGAGAGACAAGTTAAACACACACACACACACACACACACACACACACACACACACACACACACACACACGTCTCCCTTGAAGATGTAATACGCGCAGGTGAACTTGAGACTTATCATATTTCATTCTTCTTCGTGGTTATCAGCATATATATATATATATATATATATATATATATATATATATATATATATATATATATATATATATATACAGAGGCTTTGATGACCTGATCTTTGGCTTGAGCCTGTATGACCATGTCGAAGGCCAGGCCTTCATATCCAGGAATCATACCGTTATGCTTAAAGCTCGTGCTCGAGGGTCGTACCGTCGTGCTCGTGTCGTACCGTTGTGCTCAACGGTCGCACCGTCGTGCTCAACGGTCGTATCGTCGTGCTCAACGGTCGTAACGTTGTGCTCAACGGTCGTACGGTCGTGCTCAACGGTCGTACCGTCGTGCTCAACGGTCATACCGTCGTGCTCAACGGTCGTACGGTCGTGCTCAACGGTCGTACCGTCGTGCTCAACGGTCATACCGTCGTGCTCAACGGTCATACCGTCGTGCTCAACGGTCGTACCGTCGTGCTCAACGGTCGTACCGTTCGTGCTCAAGGGTCGTAACGTTGTGCTCAACGGTCGTACCGTCGTGCTCAACGGTCGTAACGTTGTGCTCAACGGTCGTATCGTCGTGCTCAACGGTCGTAACGTTGTGCTCAACGGTCGTACCGTCGTGCTCAAGGGTCATACCATTGTGCTCAGGGGTCGTGCCGTCGTGCTTAAGGGTCGTGTGGGTCGTGTTGAAGCAGTTCACAACGTACGGAGACACCAGCAAAAAAAAAAAAAAAAAAAGGAATCATGATGATGATGAAATTATTTCGCAGACACTGACGTCTGGTGTGCATTACTCTGGCCAATAGCCCGCTGTATCGGGTCTCACACTTTATCAAAGAGATACAGAAAACGCAACTTCGCTCCTCTTTTTTTTTTTTTCTATCTTAATATCACTTATGGACCTTCCCGAGGGCAAAGTTATGCCAGGACAAGTATATTTTTTTCTCCTGTAGAGGGTGTAAACTTTCTCTCTCTCACCCCCTCCTCCTCCTCCTCCTCCTGCTCCTCCTCCTCCTCCTCCTCCTCCTCCTCCTGCTCCTCCTCCTCTTTCTCTTTCTTCGGGTTGTTCCTTGAGCTGGTCGTGTGTGTGGCTGGCTGGCTGGCTATGTCTCTATATTCATATGTGGCGGTGTCAGAGGTGGCGGCGGCCGCCGGGGCAAGGGCTGATCGCCCCTCACTCGACTGCCTCTCTCAAAAATACTTGTTATGGAAAAAGTTTTGGCCTCGCTCCAACTTGGGTCCTGTGGACGATAGCCACCCGGACACAGTTGCCAACTCCCTCATCACGTCTCCTCCTACGTGTAGAAGACTCTGAGACCCCTCCTCCTCTTCCTCCTTCTCCCCCTCCTCCTCCTCCTCCTCCTTCCCCTCTTCCTCATGCTCTTCCTCCAAAAAAGAAAGGTCCTTCGTACTAAGAGATAGTCCGCTTGTGACTCGTGCATCGAGACCTTTCAGATAAGGGGGCCTCAGTGGTGATCAAGGGGGGTTTCACATACGACACAAGGTCAGAGGTCAGGGTGCAGATGGCAACACTGGGTGCAAAAAAACAGGCCGGGTCCTTGTCGAGTTTAGTGAACTTTACCAAGTTAGGTTAACGAGGGTATTTTGCCTGGGGGCAGCAGCTGTGCAGGCCCAGCGGGCCAGGAGGAGGACCTTCCTGACGACACTGGCCCACCCTGGCTGGCCCACACCTGCACCCGCGGGTAGATGAGACTCCATCAGGCGGTAGATTGTCTCGCGCGGTAGAATGACATCCCGTCTGGAGCGGGTGTCCTTCTACTGCTACCGTCTCTGGGTAGAATGTCTCTCCCGTAGCGTAGAAGGAAACCCTCAATAGGTTGAATGTCGGTAGAATAACTCCCGAGAGAGATAAAGGAGCACCTTCAGCGAGCAGAATGCCTCTCCTACAGAGATGGTAGAATGTGTCAGGGAGTTAGAATGTCGCCCTTCATTAGACAAAATGTTTCACTTGGAAGATGTGATTGATTTGCCGGTGAATGGAATGTCTACTTGAGAGGCTCTCGTAGGCAGAGGGACTCTTGTCAGATGGAAGACTTGGACCTGGATGGTAGAATGCTTCGTTCTGTAGGTAGAATGACTTTCTGTGGAAGGCAGAGCGATTTCCAGTCTGTGGTGGAATGGCGGCTTCAGTAAATACGAGTTATCTGTGGAGGGATAGAATGGCTCCTTGATGTGGTAGCCTCGCCAGGTTATGGCGCAAGGTATATTTTTTTTTTTCTTAAGGCGTGAAATTACCCTCGTATGGGACCACGACGCTATCAGGGTAACACGTCTTCCCACAAACTGTAGCGGGATTGCCCCAGGGGACACGGCTCGCCCTGGTGGGGACCTCGCACAAGGGTTCACCGGGAAATGTGGTATATACTTGGGTAGAATGTCTTCTTTGGACTAGAATGTCATCCTTCGGTTCCCCTGGAGTAGAAGGTTTCCCCTGGGGTAATTTCCTGGGATGGACATTCTACCCCAGATAATCTGTCGTCCTTGAGGTAGAATGTCTCCATTGGGGTAGTCTACTTTGTGGTGGAGAAGGTCCTCTGGTTAGAATGTCTCTCTTGGGGTAGAATGCCTCTACTGCTGTAGAATGCCTCCCCTGGGATAGAATTCCTCCCCTGGGGTCTCACCTAGGGTAAAATGTCTCCCCTGGGATAGAATGCCTCCCCTGGGGTAGAATGTCCCCCCTCCTTCCCCCAGGGAAGAATATTTTTCTGGGAAGGGAACACGTATCCCCCCAGCACTTCCCTTAGGTGTCATTATGTCTGCCTCAGGGCCCGGAACATCAACCTGAGTGCCGGGGCCTCGCATGACCCTGACATTGTCCTCACCCACATGACCCTGATCTTATCCTGACCCCACATGACCCTGACCCACATAACCCTGACCGTGCTTTGACCCACATGACTCTGAACTTTCCCACACGATTTAGAAAAAAAATAGACTAGGTAGAGAGGAATATGACCAGCAGGTTTCTGTTTAGAAAGGACATGGCAGGCAGTGTGCATGAGGTGTGCATGAGGTGTGTGGTATAGGAGAGGTCTGGGAGACGACATGTTAGATCGTATACCAGAATCACATTGGCCAGTCTTCCATTATAGATGTTTTTGGGATTAAGAAATGTGGTTATGAAGCCAAGGGAATAGATGTCAGTGTATGGAGTTGAGGCATGATATTCTAAGACATTAACTCCAGTTAGGAGTTAAAGTGAGGAGTCGAATGACGGATCTTCAATTGAAACGAGGCGAGGTTGAGGGTGATGAGCTGCCACTGTGGTGTGTGGTGGTTCGGGTAGAGGTTGTGGAGGGAGAAGCAACAGGGTGGTGTGGAATGTAGATTTAAGGTTGAGAGTTGAAAAGAAAATGTGAAGGAAACGTCCTTATGCTCTTGCGAAATAGTGGTGAATGTGGAGAAGGAGTGGAGAAGAAGAAGTCTTGATGAAAAAGTTAGATAAGCTGGTGTATATGAAAGCAGGTGAGACGGTCGAGGGGGGGGGGGGGGGAGATCGAAGATAAAGGGAAAACGATCGAGCACAAAGGGAACAAAATATGGAGGACAAAGGGAAGACGATCGAAGACAGAGGGAAGACGATCGAGGACAAAGGGAAGACGATCGAGGACAAAGGGAAGACGATCGAGGACAAAGGGAAGACGATCGAAGACAAAGGGAAGACGATCGAAGACAAAGGGAAGACGATCGAAGACAAAGGGAAGACGATCGAGGACAAAGATGTAAAAGGTTGAGGGAGATAAACAGGTGGAGAGGAAAGAAGGATAGTGTGGCGAGGCAGGATGTAATGAATAACTCTGGGAAGCTGACTCTGAGAAAGAATATAGTTTTGTCAGAGATGACGAATACCTTAAAGGATTAGTGATGATGGTGAGAAATAACGTGGGTGCTGGTGTAGCAGGATTAGTGTGGTAGATGTATGGGAGGGACGGAAGACATTATAAAGGAAGAGACGCGAAGAACAGTAACGAGTGAAAAATAGGAATGGGAAAGGTGTTAGTGTGGATGGGGTGTGGCTGAGATGGTGAAGCGTGGAGAGGTATCTGTAGGAGAAGGGCTGTAGGAGATGTGTGTCCTGCTAGGCTGGAGCCAAGGGTGATGGTGGTACCTGATGACTGGTGGAAAGTTGTCTTTGTTTCCCTGTAAAAAAAAGTACGTAGTGTTTATCTAGAAAACGCCGCTACGTGGTTTATAATCATATACTGTGTGCCCTCATGGGTTTGGTTTTGACAGTGGATGGTTATGTTCATTATCCTTCGCAACTTTCGTTCCCCTTATATATTTTTTTTTTTTTTTTTTTATACACACACACACACACACACACACACACACACACACACACCCAAGCGTAAGCCAAACACCCAGTTTATCGACCAACACCAAGGGCATGGTGAACAGCTGGGTTCATTGTGGACCGACTGCCGGGGCCAGGAATCGAACCTACAGGATATGCTGCTGGTAGCGGGCCGGGAGGGAGGGAGTGATCAGTGCGGCCGTGGAATGACCTGGCTGACGTGTGTCTGTTTGGTCGTTTTCTGGGCGACTGAGTTGGTACATCCATTCCACCTGATTTTGTTTACTTTGTAGTGAAAGGCATCACGACAGCACGACCCTTGCGCACGACGCTACGACCATTGATCACGAAGGTAGTACGACTTTTTAGTACGGCGGTGGTACTTTGATGGCTTGGTCATTCAACTTTAAGGCTCAGGTCAGAGGTCAAGTCTGTCGTACCCAAGGGTCGTGACGTTGTGCCCTTGAGCCGCGCCATTGTGCTCAGGGGTCGAACCGTTGAACTCAAGGGGTTAACAGTGGGGTGTGGAGTGATAGGATGACGAGTGGTGGAGGTGTTGTAGTGGGGGAGATAGATAACGTGGGAGAAATAGATCACATGGGATGTTGTGGTGGGACGTTAGGGTATATGGGACGTTGTGATGGGACGTTAGAGTACATGGGACGTTGTGGGGGGACGTTAGGGTACGTGGATGTCGTGATGGGAAGTTACAGTACATGGGATGTTGTGGTGCGACGTTAGAGTACATGGGGATGTTGTGGTGGGACGTTAGAATACATGGGGACGTTGTGGGGGACGTTGGGGTACATGGGGATGCTGTGGTGTGACGTTAGAGTACATATGGTGTTGTGGCGGGACGTTAGAGTACATGGGACGTTGTGGTGTGACGTTAGAGTACATGGGACGTTGTGGTGGGACGTTAGAGTACATGGGACGTTGTGATGGGACGTTAGACTGCCAGGGGTGGCGTGTTGTGGCGGGAATATAGGCAGTGTGCGGTGGTAATCAGTGTTAGAGTGGCGCTGTTACGTGTAATGGTTTCAGGGCTCGGTTACCTGAGGTCCGGGTGTTACATATTTAATCGACGTGGAACGTAATGGTTTGGTATTAGGCTATGGAAAGTGTAGTAACCCCGGGGTCGTGTGGTGTGGGCAGGGGTGGGGTAGGGTTCCTGATAGCAGAGGCTGTGTGGGTTATTGTAATGACCTATTTGTACTTTACGAGGCAGAGAATTGGACACTCATGGGGGAGGATCCCATTTTTTTCGAATCTTCTCTACGGTGGACAGTTTGTGTTTACAGTGTGTCACGAGTGGCCTTGTTACGTTCATCGGCGACTCTGGTGATTTAAGGGCATTTCTTTTACACTTTTACTAACAGCTTTCTTGATTAGATTATTGGTATGATCTCTGGATGTTCCTTCTCTTCATCTTCCACAATCGACGTTGTCAAATGGAAACTGGAAGACTGTGATAAGGGTTTTCCTTTCCTCTTCTCTTTCCTGTGGTAGGCAAAATGTACATCCTTTAATTATTCTCCATGATTCATCTTCTATCTTACACCATCATCTCTGGTGTCCTCCCTCTGGAACTTTATCAGTTCTTTATGTTTTTTTTCTTAAGTGGCAGGTATACCAGACTTGAGATGCATAGTCTAATTCAAGTCATATGATTTCTTGATACAGTATAGTACCGAACGTTTTGTTCATGAACTTAATGCCATTAATTCAATTCTCCTTGCAAGTCTAATTTAAACGTTCAGTCAGTTTTTCTCCTTAAAAAATCTCCCGTCGCAGTAATCTGGGAGTAAACACAGGCGCATGTACCGTGTTTTCTATCAAATCATTGTCATGTCGAGGCGTCTTGTCACTGTGTCCCACCTTCATGATCTTGGCTTTGCGTAGATCGAACTTAAACGATGTGTCGGAGCAACTCGAGAACTTGTCGTTGCTTCTTTGTAAGCTAATGCATCCCCCAGTCATTTCCTACTTCCCTCATGACCGTAGCATCATCGGCAAACATTTCCAGGCGTGAGTGTGGTCCTTTTAAACAACACCCTTTACGTAGATCAGGATTAACAGTGGTCCTAAGGTAGAAACCCTGCGGCACGCCAGTGGTAACCTTATTCAACTTGCAAAAAAGGTGCTTTTGATATGTTATTTTTCCTTCAATAGATATATGATTTTCGATCTACCGAAAGAAGTGTTCCCGTTATGCCTGCCTGAAAATCACAATATTTTCCCAAGCTCCTGTGTAGGATAGTATCAGATGCCTTCTGGCAATCCAAAAACACCCAAATCAAACCGTCAGTCTCTTATGTGTGGAGCAGATCTCACTCTATCACAAAAATCTAAAAGACTGGATGCTCTTGGACTTTCTTCTCTGAACCCACGTTCTCTATATTCAAGATAATTTCTCCTTTGCAGATGAACATCCACTTGCTCTCTGATTACTTTTTCCATTGTTTTACATGCCGCTCTTGTAGTTTTTGCAATTTCGCGAGCTTCTTCCTTAAAGAAGGGCACGATATATGCCCCTCTCCCGCTTCCTTGGCACTACACTCTCTCCTTACGATATTCTTTTTTTTTCTTTGAAAGGTTATGGCAAGCGGCTTGTCAAATGTTCCTTCCCACTTCTAAATTACATATAAGGACACTTCATCATGACCAGGTGTCATGTATGATATGGATCAAGATTTTATGATAGCTTACTTATGTCGTTATCAGCCATCTCATAGTTTTTCCAAGTCTTCCTCCTCCTCCTCACGATTGTGTCTCGCCGGTGCTTGGGGCTACAGTGTCCTCCAAGTGCGTACCCTTTTGATCCTAATTATTTCGTTCCTCACATACGGACTTACGTACTTTCTCGTCATCATGACCTGACATTACCTCTGAGTGCTGGCCTCAGTCTGATCAGCTGCCCTTTAACAATCTGTTTACTCTTGTTGAATTTATAGAGGGATTTTGGGTTTTTTTTTTTCCCCCAGTGCTTTATCCACATTTGAAATATATATTTTTTTCATAGTTTCTCTGCTCTTCTTTATTTATGTTGTCTCTTTATCTCGCCATACTTTATGGAATGGTAGCTGTCTGTTGTGGCCCATTAAAACCTTCCTACCTCATACCTCGATGCCTTTCGACAGCTTTAACGAAGCCATCTTTCCCTCTCTGTGCTCTCTAACCTTCCCTTCTCCATTTACTGCCAAAGGTAATCAAGTTCTGACCCTTTCATTATAGATCTCACCTATCTTGCCATAACAGTGTTATATGTTCTGATCGCGGAACTCCCTTCCCTGATCTGTGTCATGGAATGTATACTTTAACACTATATTTTTTTTCAAAGTTTTCGCTCCTGAATTTCTGACTCTAGTTTCCACTTTCTCCTCTTTTTTAGTATATGTTCTCACCATCTAAGGAATCACATTGAAGCTCTACATTGTCCATTTTCCTCAGATGGTGTCGTATACCTGAAATATATTTTTTCTATCCATGTTGTCCCACGTAAAGATCAGATCCTTGCACTTGATGGTGTGTTGGTATACCTCTTCATGAGCTGGAGTGTCTTAATTGACATGTTTGAGCTAGAAATGTCCCTGCACTCACTCTGTGGACTTGTCTCTGTAAATCAGTTTCTATGTGAGTCTTAGGACTGTTGCTGCTGTTTTGTCCTGTTGCTGCTGTTTTGTCCTGTTGTTGCTGTTTTGTCCTGTTGCTGCTGTTTTGTCCTGTTGTTGCTGTTTTGTCATGTTACTGCTGTTTTGTCCTGTTGTTGCTGTTTTGTCCTGTTGTTGCTGTTTTGTCCTGTTGCTGCTGTTTTGTCCTGTTGCTGCTGTTTTGTCCTGTTGCTGCTGTTTTGTCCTGTTGTTGCTGTTTTGTCCTGTTGCTGCTGTTTTGTCCTGTTGTTGCTGTTTTGTCATGTTACTGCTGTTTTGTCCTGTTGTTGCTGTTTTGTCCTGTTGTTGCTGTTTTGTCCTGTTGCTGCTGTTTTGTCCTGTTGCTGCTGTTTTGTCCTGTTGTTGCTGTTTTGTCCTGTTGCTGCTGTTTTGTCCTGTTGTTGCTGTTTTGTCATGTTACTGCTGTTTTGTCCTGTTGTTGCTGTTTTGTCCTGTTGTTGCTGTTTTGTCCTGTTGCTGCTGTTTTGTCCTGTTGCTGCTGTTTCGTCCTGTTGCTGCTGTTTTGTCCTGTTGCTGCTGTTTTGTCCTGTTGTTGCTGTTTTGTCATGTTACTGCTGTTTTGTCCTGTTGTTGCTGTTTTGTCCTGTTGTTGCTGTTTTGTCCTGTTGCTGCTGTTTTGTCCTGTTGTTGCTGTTTTGTCCTGTTGCTGCTGTTTTGTCCTGTTGTTGCTGTTTTGTCATGTTACTGCTGTTTTGTCCTGTTGTTGCTGTTTTGTCCTGTTGTTGCTGTTTTGTCCTGTTGCTGCTGTTTTGTCCTGTTGCTGCTGTTTCGTCCTGTTGCTGCTGTTTTGTCCTGTTGCTGCTGTTTTGTCCTGTTGTTGCTGTTTTGTCATGTTACTGCTGTTTTGTCCTGTTGCTGCTGTTTCGTCTTGCTGTTAATGTTTTACCGTACTTGTTCCTGGTGATGCTGTTTTGTGTCTATTTCTTTACAGCTACAATTAAGAAATCCTCCATTGTGAGAACTTACCATCATCATTGGAAAGTGCGTGTGTCCCTCCACCTCCAGCACCAGCCTGATCGTACGTCCCTTCGTTAGTTTCGTTGAACAGTTCGTCTGGTTCGTCAACACTCTCCAGAGCATCGTCAGTCATTACCATCATGACGCAAGTTGGTCCTTGTCTTATTTCGAATTGACCCCTCCGCCTGTAGTCCCTGATGTTCTTCAGTTGCCTTTTGATAGGAGAATCAGATCCTACTGGCTGGACGTAGTTCTCACAAGGTGTGGAATTCAAGCAAAACATCATAAGGTGAAGTGTGATCTGTGATGATGTATCAGAGATCAGTCAGATGACGGAGGGAGTCATAGACATTCTGCAGGTATCTGGTCAGAAAGATGTGTGTGTGTGTGTGTGTGTGTGTGTGTGTGTGTGTGTGTGTGTGTGTGTTTGGACCTCCTGAACAGGACGGATAACCCAGCTTGAACACCATACCCCCCTCCGCTGGCCCCTTTGAGTATGAAAGCCTGGCCTTTGACCTAACACTTATGGGTCAGGTCAAAAGGCCAGTCCATCATATCCTAGGATCGTCGTGCTCATATGTATATACACTCCAGAAGGGAAGGATTCCTGAGATACATACTGATCACGACCCAATTAATCATTACACTTAAAAAAGAAAAGAAAATGGAATATTCGGGTGTACGAACACCACCAGCAGGGGTCCTAAATTTACCACTCCTCTCGCCCTTTGATATTTTTACCCCGGGGCTCACGGCTGCCACTCACTCTCTCTGGACCATGTTTATCACACTGGCAATACCCAGCAGACAGACAGGCAGACAGACAGACTGACAGATGGAGTCCCCCCACACTTGTTCACGGATCATTTCTGTCTATACATCTTAATTGAATTGTGACGGGAAATCATACGGGACAGGAGAGGGGAGAAGGGGGTACCATTAAAAAAAAAAAATAAATTGATATTTATCATAAAACCTTTTATGTTCCAGGTGATTAAGCATGAATCACCAAAAATGCACAAATGAAAGTAACAGAACAAAAACATCCCCGCCTCACATTATTTAACCCTAATTTTTATGCGCGCAGCCCGGGCGCTCTGCATGCGGTAATTACATCGAAAACTCAATATTGCCAACACGTTAAAAATGCATTGACAACGCATTATTACAAATTAGATATACAAATATTAAACATTACGTGAATAGCATAGACCACAATATGAAATATTTCCATGTGGGAGGTGTGGGTGGATGTTGGGGGGGTAATGCTGGGAAATGACATAGAATTAGGGTTAAAACCTGCGCTTTGTGCCACCTAAGCGTAATACACAGTCATGGATTACGCATTTCACCATCCATTTTCCAAAAACTTTTAAATGAGATTTCAATGAAAAATCGCTTTTAATGCTCGTATGTTAGTGATGGTTGGAGATCCGGCCAGGGACGTGTGGGAGGAACACATCCTGGTCTGCGGCTATCAGCAGTACCCACGGGGTCGATGCTGACCACTGCGAAAAATCAGGGACCCTGGTCTTCCACAAAGACTCTGAGAAAACTTCTTTGGTTCTCCGAGAGACCAGCTGGGCCCGTATATAAACGTCATCGGTCAACAGACACCCCACTGTCCAGCTGGGCCCGTACATAAACGTCATGAATCAACAGAGACTCCAGTGTCCATCTTGGCCCATACATAAACGTCTAGGGTCAACAGAGACCCCAGTGTCTAGCTGGGCCCGTATATATACATATCGGGTCAACAGGGGCCCCGGTGCCCAGCTGGGCCCGTATATAAACGTCATGAATCAACAGGGACCCCAGTGTCCAGCTGGGCCCGTATATATATATATACACCATGGGCCCAGTAGTGAGGGAGCCCTCCGTCCCTGGAGCAGTGCGCGGGAGGTAGGTGGTGTTGACCTAACAAGGTTCCCCGTTCCAACACCTTTAGTTTGTGGTTTGAGCGCCAGGCTGTAATCTCATAATCCGCGGTATTTACTCGCTGGCAACGTCCGGGCCCGGTAACCAAGGGGACGCCTGTGTATATGTGTCGTCCAGGACACCATTCCCGCAACGCCTCTTAATCCGAACGCATCGTATTATCGAGGTGTAGGTGGAGTGTGATGGCGCCACCAATACTGTGCCGTAATGGGTCGTGATGTCCAGTGGCCGCTGGCCGCTGTGTATGCAGCTGTCAGCCTCATGTTTTGTGCTGCTGTTGTGCCTCGCTGCTGCTACTGCTGCTGCTGTGCAAGTTTTCCTGTAACTGTTGTTTTGTCCTGTTGGAGTTCTTTCGTGTCACAACGGTTGTGGTCGTGGTTGTGCCCTACTGCTGTTGTTATTGAGTTCCTCTGTTATTTTGTCCTGTTGCTGTTACTCCCTCCTGTTGTGTCCTGTTACTCCCTCCTATTGTGTCCTGTTACTCCCTCCTGGTGTGTCTTGTTACTCCCTCCTGGTGTGTCTTGTTACTCCCTTCCGTTGCTGTGTTTTTTTTGACATAGTGTTTCGATGGTCACACTCTTTGCTTCCGATCTGATCCTTTTGTATCTTTGTCTTGATATTATTGTGTTCTGCTGCTGCTTTTGTATTCCGTTGTTGGTACTTTAGCACTCTTGCTGTTTTTGGTCTCTTTCTACTATTCATTTGTCCTACTGCCTAATTTTTATGTATTTTGGGACGGCACGGGCAACTGAGGCCCCAATCAATGGTGTCTCATTTACGCTGTGTATATATATATATATATATATATATATATATATATATATATATATATATATATATATATATATATATATATCGACGAACCCCCAGGGTTGGATGAACAGCTGGGTTGACTGTTAGACCGACTGCCGCAACCAGGATTCGAACCTATGCACTCGACTCTGGGCGTCCCGTGAATGCGTCATGGTCAGGGACGCGAACTGTTACACCACGGAGGTCCTGCAGCTGTTGTCCTTTCCTTCTTCTCCTTTTGTATCCTGCATTTTCTGTTGTTGTTGTTGTTGTTGTTGTTGTTGTTTTTGTTGTTGATGAAACATTTTTTTCAACAGATCTTTCACCTTGTTGCTGTTATGTCCCACTGGATCTGCTGTATCTTACAGCTGTACTCTATTGAACCTACTGAATCATGGTGTTGTTTCTTGTATCCTCGGACTGTTGTCCCCAGAGGTTCTTGCGTCATTCTCCTGTTCTGTCCTACTGTTACTGTTGTAGTTTGCTGCTGTTTTCAACTACTGGCACTTCTGTGTCATGCTGCCACTTTTCGTTGTCTTGCAGCTGCTCCCTCACTCTGTCAACGGAAGACTGTTGTTGGCCCGAGTGGAGTGCGTGGCTTGACGTCCCCTGTGACGCTTCCTCTGTCACAGACTCTGGCCGACCATAGCGTAACCATGCTTGGGCGAGGTAGCTCATGCGAGGGAAGCTGAGTACACTGCTCTGGACCGCTGCTTCACCCTGACCAGACACACACAGATAGATGGACATCTTCCAAGTCCAGTGATTTTCTGAAGACGTGGTGGAGTCAAGATCATCCCTCACCTCAATTCCAAGAGAAAGATTAGTCAAGTTCATGTCGGAGACGCCAGATATCAAGTCGATATCAAGTAAAAGAGCATCAGTGAGTGTCAGTAGAGACAGCAGACACGGATATCCTCAGCTCTCAAATATGAGACGGCGCATGAGAATGGAATTCACGAAGAGCAGTTTGTCCATACTCTTGGCGCGAGACAAGCCGGGCCCAGCGCCGAGATGCAATGAGAAGATCCAGTGAAAGTAGTGGAGAAAACATCGTGGAAGTAAGTTCAAGGCTGAAGTGTCGAGTTACTATAGGAGACACGCCTCGTGTGGCAGATGCAGACCAACAATAATACACTAAGCTCAACGGACTCGAGTCCACTGTAACCCAGACGTGTGGCAGACCACACGGCATCAGTGAGGAGGTACACTCCCTCGCCATGCTTCAGGTACCGGCAGGACCCAGTGCGGGTCATGATACGTCAGGGCTCCGGACGAGCTGACGTACTGAACAGCAGCTCTCGCGGGAAGTAGAGGCTATGTTATCGAAGTCAGAAGTGAGAGGAAATGCTTCATGTTTGCTATATTACACCAATGCTCATATATCTGCACCTTCTTTTAAAGCTGCTATAAGATTCTATTCGTCAAGTCTCTCCTAGTGTTGATGTGGGCCTCTCACATTACTAAGCATACATGAACCCTCACGAGTGAGGTCATTTCGTCATGGAACTTGAGTCGGCCAGCAGCCAAGGGGTCGCGAGGGTGATGGTCCAGGGCGGTGTTATAACAGCGCTCGACTGCTGTTATTTGAGGAAAGTGTCTCGATGAAACGACGATTTGTAGCGAGATAGATGTCGTATGAGGGAGGCTGTCGTATGAGGGAGGCTGTCGTATGAGGGAGGCTGTCGTATGAGGGAGGCTGTCGTATGAGGTAGACTGTCGTAGGAGGGAGGTTGTCGTATGAGGGAGGCTGTCGTATGAGGGAGGCTGTCGTATGAGGGAGGCTGTCGTATGAGGTAGACTGTCGTATGAGGGAGGTTGTCGTATGAGGGAGTCTGTCGTATGAGGGAGGCTGTCGTATGAGGGAGGCTGTCGTATGAGGGAGGCTGTCGTATGAGGGAGGCTGTCGTATGAATGAGGCTGTCGCATGAGGTAGACTGTCGTATGAGGGAGGCTGTCGCATGAGGTAGACTGTCGTAGCAGCGGAGAAGTTGTATTAGGGAAGCTTTTGTATCAAGAAAGCTGCTGTATAAGGAAACTGTGTTCTATAAGAGCCTATTGTATCAGGGAAACTGTTGTATCATAGAAGGTGTTGTATCAAGAAAGCTTCTGCATCATGGTAACTGTTGTATGAGGAGGACACTGGCTTCAGGAAAGCTGTTACTGCTTCAGGAAAGCTATTTTCGTCCATTGGAAAGCAGAGCAGGCCCCTCCTCCCTCCCCCTCCACCCACAGGAAACAATGGAAACTTTAGATTAGAAATAACAACAGGCAGAGTCCCGCTTAGTTTCCGGAGTGAATGATCAGGCTGGCGGAGGCAGGGGGCCCGACCCGGCCCGGGCGGTGGGGAGAGATGTCTGTCACTGCCACACCTCACTGTCTGACTCCAACTTGTCACTGGTCCCACAGCCATGTGGGAGTTCTCGAACCCACTTATGACCACGACCACTTGGATTCTTATAACTAGTTCGTGGACGTTGCTACAGCCAGTGATCACATCTTGCTAAACATACGTTTCAAAACAGGTAACACGTACCTAGCCTATCATTCATTACAGGTAAATCATGCACAGGTATCCGTTCATTATTTTCTAAAAGAAAAAATAAAAAAAAAAAAAGATGATGTCTTTGTCCCTGACCAGATAGGTGACGCATTATCCTGGACCACTCCACTCCAGGATATGAATATGTCCCCATAATGCTTTCAACTTTGTCAACACCCAGGATTTGGAGATGGATTAGCTTACTAATTTGCCCTTCAATTTGCATACTCATAGTCCTATTCTGATGTTGACCGTTGCTGTCCTACTGTTCTTTTCTCTCGACTTATCTTTCCTTCTAATGTGTCGATCTGTAAAGACTACAGAAGGGAATTAAAAGAAAGGAAAACAAAAGAACTCCTCATTATTATTGAAGGTCGTGTGGCTGTTTTACAGTTGGACCAGCTGATGCCCAGCTCTTACCGCATGTCATGGCTGATGGACAGCGTCTGTGTATATGTACGTATACGTTGAAATGTATATGTATGTATATGGGCGTGTATGGGCGTTTATATATATAAATATATATATATATATATATATATATATATATATATATATATATATATATATATATATATATATATACATATATATATATATATATATATATATATATATATATATATATATATATATATATATATATATATATGTGTGTGTGTGTGTGTGTGTGTGTGTGTGAGTGTGTGGTTGGGCCATTCTTCGTCTATTTCCTGGCGCTACCTCGCTGACTCGGGAAACAGTGATTAAGTATAATGCTAGAATAATGTTTATATGAGTGGATGGGCCATTCTTCGTCTTTTTCCTGGCGCTACCTCGCTGACGCGGGAAACGGAGATTAGATATGATTAGAAAAAGAATGATTGATATATATATATATATATATATATATATATATATATATATATATATATATATATATATATATATATATATATATATATATGACGCACGAGTAACCTTTCTGTCATAATCATATGAATATTCACTCACTATATCCTTAGAATTCCATTTCTTTGATGCTAACCTGAGCTGCAGTGTGTTGCATGGTTGACTTGCCAGGGTCGAGTATCCGAGGGATCTTTTATAGTTGGAGGCAGATGGTGAGTGAGTGAGTTGCCCCCCCCCCCACACACACACACCTGCCACAGTAGCCTCAGTACCTGGTGATGGAGTGAGTCCGTCCTTCCTCACCACCGGCAGCTGCTACTACTACTTGTCAGTACACACCAGGGGCTCCTGTGTGTGTGTGGGGGGGGGAGATGACGTTGGTCTGTGATACCTGGCGTCGGGCAACGCAAGCTTGACGGTAATGTCGTCTTTCTGACAACAAACGTTGGCAATGCTAACGTTACTTAAAGGTGCTTCTCAAGGCATGACCACCTAGGGCCACCTTCATCCCCCGAAAAAGAAAAATATAAAATTGTTGAAGACCTGTTGACAGAACTGGTCACCCTGTTTCTGTGTCTTGTTGCTGCATTTTTTTTTTGTCCTTTTTCTTTTGTTTTCGTATTTGTCTGTTATCATACGTTTGTTTGGTTAGTGTTCGCCTCTTGTAATCTACTGTTTCTACTGTTGTCCTGCCGTTGTTTTTGTATCTTGCACCAGGTTTTGTACCGTGCTGTTCCTGCTGTTTTGTCCTGTTGCTGTTTTTATGTACTATTATTGCCGGTGGGTTTTTTTCCCCTCTGCTGTTTCTCTTGTACTTGACTGGTGCTGCTGTTACCCTGCTGCTCCTAACGTCCTTGTGTCCCGCTGTTGCTGCAGTAGAACCCGGCAGCTGTTGATGCTGCTCCTGCTGCCGTTCTCTTCCGCTGCTCCTGCTGCATTTTTCTACTATGTTTTGCTGTACTTGTGTAGCTGCTGCTGTCTCCAGCTGCTCTTCATCCTTGGCTTGATGCTACTGTTGCTGCCGCTGTTATTGTGGCTTACTGCTGCTGCTGTGGCGGCTGCTGTTGTTATGCTGTTACGTCCTGTTCCTGCAGCTGTGTCGTACTGCTGTGGCTGTTACTCTATACTGTTTCATCCTGTAGTGGCCTGTTTGTTCCGCTGTTCCTTCTGATTTTTCTCGTTTTATTTTGTATTTGTCGTGTCCCCTACTGCACCATGACGCCTCTGCTGTTCCCCTGCAGCTGCTGTGCCCCGTTTACTGCTGTTGCTGCTGTTTCATGGCTGCTGTGATCGGAGTTTCATACAAAGCTACGGCCGCCGCTGCTGCATCTCTGTGTCAAACTGTTGCTGTTGCCCCTAGCTTCTGCTGCTGCTGCTGCTGCTGTCCTCCCGCTGGCCTCTGCTGCCCGGCTCTCCACTGGGAGGAACTTGGAGAGGAAAACAAACTTACAATTTGATTTAGCAACGATATTGTCGCTGCAGCAGCCTGTAGCCGGCCGCTTGACTTGCTGAATATCATATCTCCGAGTCTGCGCCACTCTCCCTCCCTCCCTCCGTTCCTCTCTCTCTCTCTCTCTCTCTCTCTCTCTCTCTCTCTCTCTCTCTCTCTCTCTCTCTCTCTCTCTCTCTCTCTCTCTCCCTCTCTCTCTCTCTCTTTCTCCTCCGACCACCTCGGATCGCTCGACCACTCCTGCTTTGGTGTATGCCCCTTCTTCTTCTTCTGTCCTGGTTGGGTGTCCCTTGGGTGTCCTGGTGTTGGTTGATCCCTCCTCCTCCAACACCACACGAGGACTCTGACCTGGGCGGTAGATGATGACCCAGGCCAGGACCGAGAGACGCCAAAAAAAAATAAAAAAGAGACATTACGGACGAAATTTCCGTGGCGATGACCACCACAAGTGTTCATACTGAGTGTTGTTGGTCGAGGTTTTCATTTACGGATCTGTTCCCCAAAATCTGGAATTCGAATATCAGAGGTCGTGTGCCTTCACGTTCCATCCAGCTGAAAGGTAAATTTCGAAGCTCAAATATCCAGAGCAGGTTTTAGAAATGTTCACCGTAGAAATCTAAAAACATCTGTTCATCTGAGGGTTGGAGTGTGTATACACGTACGGTCTGGGAGTGGAAGCTTTGAGATAAAGCTTAACTTTGCTCAGATGTCTTAATGTGTGAGTAATACATGTGTAGATGAGATAACCTCAGGAATAAGCTAACGCCCAAAACCCCAGGTCGGAAGCCCCGTTGCACACACACACACACACACACACACACACACACACACACACACACACTCACACACACACACACTGTGTAGAGAGAAATTCCCATCCACTGGTGAATTCTTTCCTCAGTGGTCAGTTGTGGGCATATGGCCACATGTGAAGTGCAATCAAAATACTGTTAATTTCACCGTACAACACTGTTATTTTGACTTATATTTAGCCCCTAATTCAACCTTTGTAAGTTTCTTGAGGTTTAGCGCGAAGCAAGGAACCACATTTTACAAGAAAGTTCCGTAGAATATTGAGTCATTTTTTTTTTTCTTACAAGGTCAACGTTTTGCCTCATTAGGTCCTGGGTAACACTAATCACGTAACTGATGGCTGATGCAAATGAGTGGTGAGGGGTCACACCTCTACCTGAGACCATCGTCACAAAAAAAAATCGAAACCCCCTGAGCGCTTAAAGAAAACGTTCTCTTAGTTGCCTTCTGAAGTGACGAACAGGAAAGGGCGAACAGGGGAAAGGGCGGCGTTATGTTATCATATAAGAGGACAAGACCATGATGATGTTTACAGATAGATAGATAGATAGATAGATAGATAGATAGAGAGAGAGAGAGAGAGAGAGAGAGAGAGAGAGAGAGAGAGAGAGAGAGAGAGAGAGAGAAGGTGAGATGGTCGTCGGTAATACATACCGGGTCACTAGATGCAATACTTCATCATTGGAGGAATCCCGACTGGACTGGCCAGTATCCCAGCCACACTGGCCTGCATCCCAGCCACACTGGCCAGTATCCCAGCCACACTGGCCAGTATCCCAGCCACACTGGCCTGCATCCCAGCAACACTGGCCTGCATCCCAGCCACACTGGCCTGCATCCCAGCCACACTGGCCTGTATCCCAGCCACACTGGCCTGTATCCCAGCCACACTGGCCTGCATCCCAGCCAACACGACTTCCGTGGCCGTGGTAAACAGAGCCCTGGAAGCTTAGTCACTGCCCTTGATAACACAAGCAGCTCGGGCGACGGGTCCCCGGCCTGGCCATGGGAGAGCCATAGTGAGAAAGATCGTCATAATACATAAGACACAAGGTAGTGACCCCCCGGACACAAGCTCCCCTCCTCCCACACCACACGGCATATCGACAAGGATGTCGATATTTCATCCGTGACACCCAGCTGCCTCCTCCCTCCCCAAGCTTCCTCCTACACCCCCAACCCGCCATCCAACTCACCCCTGTCACGTACTGACCAGAGAGGAGAGGAAAGTGGGGGGGGGGGGGGTAAGCTTGGGAGGGGACGAGGACGCTGACAAGGAAGATGATGATGATGATGATGATGATGGAGAAGAGAAAATGACGAGGAATGGTGTGTGTGTGTGTGTGTGTGTGTGTGAGAGAGAGAGAGAGAGAGAGAGAGAGAGAGAGAGAGAGAGAGAGAGAGAGAGAGAGAGAGAGAGAGAGGATGCCAGAAGATAGGGGAAGGTGTCTCGTGACGATGGACATGTGTGAGTGATGGAAGAAGCAGGGAACGGTAGAAGGCTGGGGAGATATCCTGAAATCTCTGAGAGAAGAAAAGGAAAATAATGAGGGAAAGGAAAGGACTGGAAGAGGAGCGTAGCATAGGAGAAGGGAAAGGTGGGAGAGATGACGATATAAACAGAAGGTTTAAGAGAGACAGACGCAAGACCTTGGAGAAGGATGACTACAGTCCTGACGGAGGGGAGAACGTAAGGACCTGGACACAGGGAAGGAGATAGATATAAAGACGTGAGGAAACGATAGAGGAAGCTGATGAATTAGATGATGATGATGATGATCCATGGCAACACGCATCCTAGTCGGGGCCACACGCCACTCATCAGGGGACCAGGGCCACACCCCACCCACTAGGCGGCCAGGGCCACACCCCACCTAGCTAGGCGGCCTAGGGCCACACCCCACCACTAGCAGGCGCTAGGGCCACACACCTACCTACTAGTATACCAGAGCCACACACCACCCACCGGGGGAACAGAGCCACACACCACCCACCGGGGGACCAGGGCCAAACACCACCTACCAGGTGACCAGGGCCACACCCCTACACACCGGGGGAGGCGAGGGCTGTGGTTGGTCAGCGTGAAACAACCCTCTGGTGTCCGGGACGACGCGGAATGTTGTTACGCCTTACTTGGGGAGCGATGCTCCCTTCTGAGCGACGTACGAGCGACGTATACGGATGATTAGAGTGAATGGGTGTCGCTTGCGACGGATCGATATGTTAGATCCTTGACGTGTTAAAACAACGTATAGGGGCCTGGGTGTTGATATGAATGGGACGACTTGATAAAGCGAGAATGTGTTACTGAAACACCGCATCATCTCCACAGGTCATAGGCAAGTAGGGGACTACTTATATCAGTGAGTCACAAACGTATTGGTGGAAGCAAGTTAACAGGGAACCAGGAGTCCTCTTTACGCAGACAGACAGACAGCCAGACAGACAAACAGAGAGACAGAGAGACAGACAGACAGCCAGAGAGACAGAGAGACAGACAGACAGAGAGACACAGACAGAGAGACAGACAGACAGACAGACAGACAGACAGACAGACAGACACACACACACACACACACACACACACACACACACACACACACACACACACACACACACACACACAACACACACCACGCACTCCGTCGAGGTCTAACAGGAACACGCAGGTCAAGCTCTTATTTCTTAGAAAGAGAGACGTAAGGACTTTTACTTTACCAAACCTAGGGTACGAGGGGAGGGAGGAGACGCCATGGGAGTAGCCCTATGGATGTAGCATTTCTCAAGAGGTACTGTAGCTCTACATTTCACAACAGCAAACCCTTGCGTGAAAAGAAAAAAATATCTTGCTAGATGTGAGGCAAAGAACTGGTTCAAACCAATATGCTGATGACAGACCCAAGTGTGATTCATTGACTTCTTTCCTGGGTTTATTATGATAGTGATCAAGGAAGAAAATAACTGGTGTCGGGGGGGAAATGAGGAGTTAATGGAGAAATAATAAGTGTCATACAGAAAATGAAAAATGGTTCCTCGTTGCTAATAGTCAAGTGAGCCAGCCAGCCCTGGCTAGCGGTCAACATCATCCACCAAACATGATTCAAAGATTTTCGTTAAAATCTGTCATTCGTTACACTTGGGCTTGGCTGCGGGAGTCATGCTGTGTGTGTGAGAACGTTGTACAATCACTTTCGTCGTGGAATAAGTACAGAGAGGATTGTTACTGTTTAAGGCCGATCTGGGCGCGTGTTACGGTGGGAAACGGAGTTAAAAGAAAATCACCTTGACTCATTTGTCACGAAGGTCATCTAAATGGAAGCTGTAGGAGGAGGAAAATTGAAGGTTTGACAAATGAAGGAGAAGAAGTTACAAAAGTGATTTAAAGTTAAGACAAACGGGAACATAAGATCAGAACATATCCTTCCAGTAATAGAGAAATGGGATGTAAATATCACACCAAACGGATGAAAAGATTGAGACACGAAGGAAGATGACCAGAGAACAAAATTAAATAATCAAAATGACTGAAGGAGCTGAGAGAGGAATCTACCAGGGAAGATGTGGCACATGTGGTGGAAAGGGCTCAGAAGGAAGGGATCTTCCTTGGTAGATACACCTGGAGTAGAGCCGCCAGAGGAAGCTCTTACCGACTGTACATGTATGAGAACCTGATGAAGGATACACAGAAAACGGATTGATTTTTTGGGGGGACAATGAAGAAAGACAAGGGGAGCTGCCTGGTGCAGAGGAACGCTGAAGAAGAGGAACGTAGAAACTTGCCGATTGAAGCTGTATGGATGATATTAAACTCTGTTAGAAGTTTAACACTCGGGAAAATATGTGGGGGCGTCTGATGGCTGGTTTAAGTCAGAATGTTCAGAATCAGTTTGTGATGGTGAAAATAGAGATTATTGAAAGAACTAAGTTCATGGAGGTGGACGAATGACTACTGCTGGCCTTGGCCGACGTGTAGGATAAACCAAAACTGAATGAGTTAGTGAAGGAGGAGGTAGACAGACATTAAGATGCTGATGGTGGTTTCTGACTATGAAGAATTTTAATTATATATAAATGGGCTGAGAATCCATAGACTCTCATGGAAATAAAGAGTCACGGAGAAAAAAAAGTTAGAAAAGACTTAAATAAGCCAATAAAGGATCATGATCCACATAAGGTACACATGATCCTGACAAAATTTCTTCATGAGGAGTACTCAAT
>NC_092281.1:21992218-22102218 GCF_036320965.1 Panulirus ornatus | reverse complement strand
GACAGATTTCCCCACCCAGAAGTGGTTTTTCTGGCGTCAATTTGAGTGGTTAGCCCTCAAGTCCCTCTCAGAGAGAGATTCCTGTAATTAATTCCCCTCGAGATGATAGTCATTTCCCTGTTCCCCCATCTTCATTACTCCGTTGCTTATAGTTAGGTCAATTTTCATTAACCTCGTCTATGAAAAAAAAAAGACTTTTGCTTTTTATCCGTCATGATAAGTTTGCGTTCTTTCAATCCTTTGTTGACATTTCTTTTGCTCCAGGAAACACCAGAATAGCGTCTCAAGCGGCCTCTCTTGTACGCCCACATGCTCTTTGATCACACAAGGCGGTGCGCTATCGGTGTTGTGCGCTTTCCACGGATGTGGATTTTCTTTTTTTTAGCTTATCTGAAACTCGTCTCTATGATCTCCTTCATCCTGTCTTGTTAACATGTGAACTACTGACGTGTCTTACCCTATGGCCAAAGTCTGGGATCTTAGGTTCATTGCCCTCCCTCCCTCCCACACATACACACACACACACACAAACACATAGATGCTTTCCTGCTTCACCCACACCTTCCCCTGGATCCTTGACTTGATGATTAGCTCCTGCTGCATCTGTGGGATGGATTAGGAATGGACGTTCTTCTCCCTTTTCGAACTTCCATAATTTGTTGTCCTTTCCTGGGTCTCACATACCTCTCAGACGCGACCTGGCTCTCGTACCCTACACATCCCTTCCTTAGTGAGTCTCTCTCTCTCTCTCTCTCTCTCTCTCTCTCTCTCTCTCTCTCTCTCTCTCTCTCTCTCCCCGTATCATTCTGACGTCAGTTGACCCACGTCCCATTATCATCCTCCGGCCTCCGTGGCTGGCTGTGCTGCTCTACCCATCCGATAGCTCTCTCAACATGACACAGTCCCGACAGACCCCTCCAGCAACATTGCCCCAAGGCCCTGGGCTGCAGAAAGCCCTACCACCACTTTGCTTCTCCAAACGAGTTCCTCTTTATAAAATTTCCTTCCCTGTATATCCACCCCACAAGCATTGGCGTTGCTCCCTGATTCCTTTTTTTTATTCTCTCGCTCTCCCTAGAGGACCACTCCAGTTAATGTTTCCAATTTCCGGGTTGTTTTATGTGAATGCCAGATCCGGTGTGGATGGTGCGTCAGCCGCTCTCACTACAGTGCCCAGGGACGGGCTGCTGTAGCTTAGTTGTGCTAAACACACTGAAATAACTTACTCCTCCACGTCTCCCTTTGTGTGCGCGCGCCGGGACATACGTATTCCTCCAGGTTCGCCGTACATGATACACCACATTGATGGACCTTTCCCTCCGCTGAGGAGAGGTCGTGTGTGTGTGTGTGTGTGTGTGTGTGTGTGTCATTGCCTCCCGCGCGGTCTTGCCTTGCGTGTCTTCATGTCACTGCTGAGCCAGTGTTATAATAGTCCTCACTTCCGGAGAATATAACAGCCACTTATCCTCCTTGGAAACCAGCCAGTCGCCGAGACGCATTGTAAAGGTATATATATATATATATATATATATATATATATATATATATATATATATATATATATATATATATATATGACGAAGTCTTCAGTGTTACCTCATGTCACGGTGACTTATAACGAAGTCACTACTGGCGTTCACTGTGTTCCTTTGACTTGATTTGTCCTCAGCAACACAGTCACCTGCGCCCTGCCGTCCGTTGCACTCACCCCTATGTTGCTGAGTGTCCCTCTACAGGTGCAACACTACAGGCACAACACTACAGGTGCAACACTACAGGTACAACACTACAGGTGCAACACTACAGGTACAACACTACAGGTACAACACTACAGGTGCAACACTACAGGTACAACACTACAGGTGCAACACTGCAGGTACAACACTACAGGTGCAACACTACAGGTACAACACTACAGGTGCAACACTACAGGTACAACACTACAGGTGCAACACTACAGGCACAACACTACAGGTGCAACACTACAGGTACAACACTACAGGTGCAACACTACAGGTACAACACTACAGGTGCAACACTACAGGTACAACACTACAGGTACAACACTACAGGTACAACACTACAGGTGCAACACTACAGGTACAGCACTACAGGTACAGCACTACAGGTACAACACTACAGGTACAACACTACAGGTACAGCACTACAGGTACAGCACTACAGGTACAACGCTACATGTACAACACTACATGTACAACACTACAGGTACAGCACTACATGTACAACATTGCAGGTACAGCACTACATGTACAACACTACAGGTACAACACCACAGGTACAACACTACAGGTACAACGCTACATGTACAACACTACAGGTACAGCACTACATGTACAACACTACAGGTACAACACCACAGGTACAACACTACAGGTACAACACTACAGGTGCAACACTACAGGTACAACACTACAGGTACAACACTACAGGTACAGCACTACATGTACAACACTACAGGTACAACGCTACATGTACAACACTACAGGTACAACACTACAGGTACAGCACTACAGGTACAACACTACATGTACAACACTACAGGTACAGCACTACAGGTACAACACTACAGGTACAACACCACAGGTACAACACTACAGGTACAGCACTACAGGTACAACACTACAGGTACAACACCACAGGTACAACACTACAGGTACAACACTACAGGTACAACACTACAGGTACAACACCACAGGTACAACATTACATGTACAACACTACAGGTACAGCACTACAGGTACAACACTACAGGTACAGCACTACAGGTACAACACTACAGGTACAACACCACAGGTACAACACTACATGTACAACACTACAGGTACAGCACTACAGGTACAACACTACACGTACAACACCACAGGTACAACACTACAGGTACAACACTACAGGTACAACACTACATGTACAACACTACAGGTACAACACCAGAGGTACAACACTACAGGTACAACACTACAGGTACAGCACTAGAGGTACAACACTACAGGTACAACACTACAGGTACAGCACTACAGGTACAACACTACCTGGTACAACACTACAGGTACAGTACTACAGGTACAACACTACAGGTACAACACCACAGGTACAACACTACAGGTACAACACTACAGGTACAGCACTACAGGTACAACACTACATGTACAACACTACAGGTACAACACTACATGTACAACACTACAGGTACAGCACTACAGGTACAGCACTACAGGTACAACACTACATGTACAACACTACAGGTACAGCACTACAGGTACAGCACTACAGGTACAACACTACAGGTACAGCACTACAGGTACAGCACTACAGGTACAACACTACAGGTACAACACCACAGGTACAACACTAGTACTGCCAGCCTCGCACGCCAGGCTGACCACACAACAAACACTAACTCCTGTTCTCCCTTCCACTCGCTGCTTCCGTTGCCCACTCGCTCGTTAATTTGATTTCCTTGATCCCTCCCTGATATCCTGTAACCTGCCCTCCTCCCTGGCACGGCCTATATAATCTGCCATCCTCCCTGGCGTGTCCCGTGGCCAGCCTTGCTCCCTGGTACGGCCTGTAACTAACCCAGCTCCCTGGCGCGACGTGTAGGCCGACCTACTCCCTTGCGCGTCCTGTGGTCAGCCCAGCTCGATGCAGCCTGTATTAACAAGACTCGTTGCTCTACAGGCTCTTAAGCCATCGTCCTGCCTCCTGGTTCATCTGTTTTTTTCCCACTGATTACTTTGGCTTAATATTTCCCTTCCTTACATTCGGGGCCACATGGGTTCCAATCCTGGGTGTGGCAATCGGCCCATACCCAACCTAGGTGTTCATCCTTCCCTTGAGGCTGGTCGATGAATGGGTACCTGGCTTACGTAGGCTAGGATGTAAAGACATGCTACATAAATACACGGGTAATAGTAATCACAGAAGAGATGGGTCCCCACGAGTGTAAAACTCCCTCCATGTACAGTAGAAATGGGTGATTATACCACACACTTGGTGGGAGAGGTTGGTGTGGGTCTGGGGAGAGTACTTAGGGGCAAGGGGAGACTGTGGTTGGTGCGGGAGTGGGGAGGGTCCTTTGAGGCAGGGGGAGAGGTTGGTGTGGGGTCAGGGGAGAGAAGCTGGTGCTGTTATATAGTTTGACGATCACCCGATGGCATCACCACCGCCTCTCCCTCTGTTCTCTCGGATGATTGAGAGAGAGAGAGAGAGAGAGAGAGAGAGAGAGAGAGAGAGAGAGAGAGAGAGAGAGAGAGAGAGAGAGAGAGAGAGAGAGGACAGGTAAATACAGTATATAAAGCGGCAGTAGGCCCTCCCAGAGCACTTGCTGAGGGACACAAACTTTACAACTTAGAGAAAAGAAAACTGCCCATTACGTCTTCCCTCCCGTGGGCTTCCCCCAACCTCCTCCCTCTCCCAACAGGCTCGGGAAGACAGGGGAGCTTCCCTCCGCTGCCAGACCTACACACACAGATTCACCCTGGGCGCCTCCGGCGACAAACAGCATGGTTGGTCAGTGTCTTCCCGCTCGGCTGGTGTTTATGGACTCGTATACGAATTGTATGGGAGGCCGAACAGTGGACGTGAAGCGCAGAAGAGACAGTGGAAAATGTTTTTGATAAACGAGAAACGCCGAACCAAAGTGGTTAGGAGGAGGGAGGGATGGGCAATAAGAATTATTTGGAAACCGTTTGTCCATAGAGCTAAATATAGAAAATGGAGTTCACCTTCGATAAAGAAAATGGAACTGTCTGGAAACGCGCCACATCAAATTCACAGTAAACATAAAAAAATGAATTTCGGGCATATATAAACGATACTGCAGGCGCAGGGGATAGAATGCTCTGCCACAAGCAGGCAACACTATTGTATATATCGGTCCATCAGAATGAATTTGTCTGGAGACGAGGAGTTAAAGAAGACGGGAAATTGGGTTCTCAGGGAGGCAACGAAGAGCCACCTTCTCCTCCCCTGGTGGCGGACGCATGACCTACGCGTTATGCATAATATTTCCAATAGCTGTAAAGCGGCCCCCCTCCCCCACATCATCCTCCCCCCTCCTCACACACACACACACATACACACACACAGCAGGTTCTATTTGCCCTGAAAGGTTTTATTGAGCTAGCTTGATATTGGCAAATGTTGAACCCCCGCCCCCGTATTGCCGAATGGTGGCAAACACCGCTCTTAGATAGCCTATTTCTGTTGCCGTATAGAATAGGATATCCATTCCTGTACCACCGCCAGTTCACGGCGGTGAGCATCCTCCTCCTCCTCGGGGTTGCTGTAGTCACACGTCGAGGATCCACGAATCATGGCAGAGATATATTCATGTACATCAGATCTGTCGACGTGGAAGCGATTTCTCGAGCTATCTTACTGGGAAGTGATCATTTTTATGTTAGCTGAGACGGCACGGCCAGCTGGGGCCTTAATCAAGGCCATTCCATTAACAATATATATATATATATATATATATATATATATATATATATATATATATATATATATATATCCTAGCCTGAACCAGGTACCTATTTTATCGACCAAACTCCAGGGGTGAATGAACAGCTGGGTTGACTGTGGACCGACTGCGGCAACCAGAATTCGAACCTATGCGCTCGACCCTGGTAGGTCCGTGAATGCGTCGCGGTCAGGAACGCTAACTGCTACACCACAGGAGTCCAATTTGTTTTCATATTTATGGAATCTTATTACGAAAAGAAGAATTATGATCATACATATATATTTGTTTGTGTCTGTTACAGGAGGGATTCCAAACCTCCGTTGCTTGTGTGACAAACAGGAGCACTAACCCACTCAGCCACCAGTGCCCATTATACAGAAGCGGCTATTCGATTACAAGTAATCGAACATCCTACGTCCTACATATCTCGTCAACGGGATCTATCCGATTTCCCGTTAGGTACACACTAACCAACGAGCAGTAACGTTTTACCGATCATCCCTGTCGAACAGGGAGGTGTAGGAATATGAAATAATGCTTGGTACGTGCACGTACATAATACAGGCAATATCCTCCATGCGAAGGATTCGAAACTCTGCTGCTTAAGTGACAAACGAGTGGTTTTACCACTGAACCACCAGTGGTTAGCATCAGAGGAGGGGGGGAACAATGTGGCTTCAGGAATGGTCGAGGATGTGTGGATCTTATTGTTTGCGTTGAAGAAAGTGTGTGAGAAATACTTAGATGGAGAAGGATCTGTTTGTGGCATTTATGGTCTTGGAGAAAGAGTGCGATAGGGCCGACAGAAAAGCCTTGTGGAAGGTGTTACGAATATATGGTGTAGGAGGATAGCTACTAGATGCAGTGAGGAATTTCCAGCGGGAGTCAGACTGGGTGCGAGTAGGAGTGAAAGAGGGTGAGTGGTTCCAGGTGAAAGTGGACGTGAGTGAAAGATGTGTGATATTACCATAGCTGCTAAATTTCTCCATGGTGAGGGAGGTAAATATGAGGGGCGGGTTTGCTACGGATGGGGAGCCCGGGAAGTACGTCAGTTGCTGTTTGCAGATGACACGGCAAACTCGAGAGAGAGAGAGAGAGAGAGAGAGAGAGAGAGAGAGAGAGAGAGAGAGAGAGAGAGAGAGAGAGTCCAGAAGCTTGTGTATAAGATTGGAAGAGTGTGTGAAAATAATGTGCTGAGAGCTGATGTGAACAAGTGTAAGGTGATGATGATCATGTGTGTGTGTGTGTGTGTGAGGAGAGAGAGGTCTGTGTTTGTGAGTGCAGTGATGGATTTATCTGTTCCGACGGTGGTGTATGTCTGGGAGTCTCGATCCTTTAATGCAAAAGAACGGAAGATGTTGGACTTTTTTTTGGAAATAAAGCGCATGAGGACGATAATTGGTGTGAGGTGGGTTTGTCGTGTGAGAAATGACATTGCAGGAGAGAGATGGGACAGTAAGCCGAGTTAATCGAGAGAGCTGACTCGGTGTGCTGAAAGGGTTTGGACCTAGTGAGAGGATGACCGAGGAAAGACTGATTAAGAGGATCTGTGTGTCAGAGATGGAGGGAGTATAGTGATGGCGGTAGACTGACCAGTCTGTGGAAGGTTGGAGTGAGCGAGGTTTCGAGGTATCGTGACCATGGACATGTAGGATAGAATAATTTGAATGGAAGTGGTAACAGGGGGAGGCCATGCTGATCCAGGGTATGTGAAGCAGTCTGGGAAACCTCGGAATAGTCTAGAGTGGTGGGGTATGGATGATGATGGACTCTGACTTCGATGTGGTATACATGACAGCGAGAGAGTTCATGTAAGCAAATGAGGCCATTGTTCGTCTGTTCCTGGCGCCACCTCATCACATTTGCAGGGACAAAAAAAAAAAAAGAAAAATGGGTACTTTAGAGATGGATGATTAGATGAAGAAGGACAAGAAATTAAGTTTGTTATCCCATAGAGAATGTGATATCTTGGGGATGAGAGAGCCAGCATTATTGTTATGTGGTGTCACGGTGCTGCGCTGCCCAGGTGATGCTGCTGGTCGACTGCCGTAAACATACAAGAGCTACATACAGTACTAATAGAAAAGGTGAGAGAGAGAGAGAGAGAGAGAGAGAGAGAGAGAGAGAGAGAGAGAGAGAGAGAGAGAGAGAGAGAGAGAGAGAGAGCTTCCGGAGATGGACGACGATGTAGCCAATGAAAAGATTACCAAACAATTGGCAGCTGTGATGGTTGCAGTGAGCGGGGGACGGACAGAATGAATTCGCGAAATTAAGTTTGACGAAAACGTTGACGGCAAACAAGCATCGTCCGAATTCTTAAACGGTTATGTACAGACCACACGATATCGTCTGTAATTTTCAGATTTTTTTTTCCTTTTCTTTTTCCTTTACGTTGACAAATGATATAACGTATACATACGGAGTGGAGGCTGGATGTAGGAGCGAGGAGAGGCAGGAGAGGGGTCTGCTATATGCATTTTCATGTACCCTGAATTTCTCGTTGATTCCATTAGGTGGGGGGACACTCGTTGAGTGTTAGGGGGAAAAATATAGAGAGAGAAACACATTTTGTGCATCAGCAATAAGCGGGCTGGCGTCATAGGCCGCACCCTCTTTGTTTATAATAGGTCAAATGGCCGCGTCAGTCTGTATCTCCCTAAGCCTGGGAACCCAGCCCTCACACCAGACCTTCTCCCACGTAAAGCTTTTACGATGATATATATATATATTTTTTTTTCTCCCCCTCCCATTGTTCTGCATTGGACGCGCTGAACACTGTACTCCCCTGCCTATCACAGGTCAGAGGTCAACAGGGGGGCCAAGCGCTGTCCTCGACCCGCTGCTTGTTAGGACAATACGTAGAGTCTTCGACGTGTGTTGAATTCCTACCCCGAGCACCGTCGTGACTTGGAGGAGGACGTGCTTACGAATTGAGTGTGTGTGTCAGTCTTCGACCATGTTTAGCAGCAAGTGGGAAGACTTGACCTCAGGTGTACTGTAGGTATCGCTTCGCTTTCCATATGTTCAGAGATTGATGTTAGTATATGTGAGGTCTTGTAGCTGACGTCAGCTGTGTGTGTGGGACATCTAGTGAGGACCGGTGTGGTAGTGGAGGACACACTCTCGTGCCTTCCCCTGGTTGATCGGCTTCTCAGTTCCCTCAGTGGCAGGTGCTCTCAACACCCCAGCTGCACCTGCCTTGTCTTCGTGATCGTATGAGTTTCTCCCAAAATCACCGCGGTAGAAAGCTCCTCTGGTTTTGCTCGAGGTAGATTTCGCGCCAGACTTGCCCATCAGTAGATGATAACTAGCTGCCCCATCAGTCGAAGGTAACCAGGTGCCCCATCAGTCGAAGGTAACCAGCTGCCCCATCAGTAGACGAAGAGCTATGGCACATGGAGGGGCCTTCCACAATGCCTGGCCACGTCCCACCCTCAAGGTGGGCCATTACAGCAGGGCAGAGACGGGGATACCCCGCACTACGACCATTACCTCGGCATCATCTGCCAACCGCACGACCATTACCCTCCCGGCCGAGTCCTCCACCAGCCTGCCTGCCTTGCGCCGGGATGCAGCAGCCAGCATCAACTCCTGCGTCGTCGACGTGAGGGTGTAGAGACCAGGAGCAGACGTGAGTGGCAGCGGGTCCCAGCAGGCCGCCCTGGGCCAGGACAAGCCCCCAGGCTCATGCTATTACACAGGCAGTTGTCTCTCACAACTGTAGCCACGAGATAATGAAATTTCGTCCTGCCTGTAGCTGAGGGAGGCACGGAATGCTTCAAACTCTCGCGGGCAGGAGGGCGGCCAGGGTGATGCCCACCTCCCATCACCACGTCCCTCCTGTATTGTCGCTGTCTTCTCTGGTGCTTCACTGTTCGCTGGAACATCACGTCAGCAGTGAGAATATCGCCAATCGTAACATCTCCAGCATTAGTGGGACATCTTCAACACCGGTGAACATCACTAGCCTTAGTGGAACATCATTAAAACATCACTAGCGCCAACGGATTGTCACAAGCACGAGTACAATACCACAATCTCCCTCAAGAAGGAACATCATCAGTACCAGCGGAACATCATTGTCAATCAGGAAGCCACACGAACATCGGTGAATCATCAACAGCATCGCTGGAACATCACCAAGACCGGTGGAACATCACTAGCATCAAGGGAACGCCTTAGACACCAGGGGAACTGAATCACCACCAGCAAGTGAACGTCACCAGCGTGACTGCCAACATCTGCATATAGCGAGGGCTGAACCTCCCTCCACAACGTCCGAGGCCCGGGTCCAGGGGCCAGGGAGGGAGACGTCACCCACCATTAGCGTCATATCACACTGGATGTTTTACTCCTGCGACAGAGGCGCCTGGCCAGCCTGTCGTGGGGATCGTCAGGGACGTTTTAAACGATAGAGTTTTCATGTTTACCTTCATATTGCCCATCCTGGGAGGAATACGATGAGATATCTATATCTATCTATCTATCTATGTGTTTATCTATCTATTTATCTATCTTAACGTTCGGATCATGAGTCACTATACACAGAATCACTTGTCGACGTAAGATACGTAATGTACAGGTACACACTAATATTAGGCAGACACAGATTTCTGTCCATAGCCTCGGTTAGGAGTGTTTGGACAACGTACAAATATGGTTATCAAACACAGAGTCTGTATGTTCAGGGCGGTATACCTTGCAGGCGACTGGTTCAGACAATATGTATATGAACTGTTTCAGAGCACTTCCAACTTCGTTTATTTTTGGGGGCGTTAGGCTAAATAATTGGTCCTCCCGAATTTTATCATCATCACCTGAAACTCGCCCAACAGTTCGGGAAGAAGTCACTTCACCCTTCCCGTCACCGTCAGTCAATACCACAAGAGATCCCTCTTCCCCGAGTTGCACTTCGAAAGGAAAATTGTGTAAAATCGTTGAAAACTCGTACATATGCCGATAACCTTCGGTGTTTGTATGAAGACTGCCTGTAAATGTTAATGGTTATATATATATATATATATATATATATATATATATATATATATATATATATATATATATATATATATATATATATATGTGTGTGTATATGTGTGTGTGTGTGTGTGTGTGTGTGTGTGTGTGTGTTTTCATATTTGTTCGAGCTAGCGCCAAGAACAGGTGAATAAAGGCCTCATCCGCTCACATCCATTCACATCGGCAACATAACCTCACAGACCATTCTGTGGTGTCCCCTGGTTGCTTCATGTGCCCTTGTTCAGTCAACTGACAACACACGTCCTCCTGTATACCCTATATATATATATATATATATATATATATATATATATATATATATATATATATATATATATATATATATATATATATATGAATAATCATCCCAGGACCAGTGTTTGAGAGAGTCCTGGTGTTATCCAGGACGTCTTTCTAAAGGCTCCTGCTGTCCACCACTTTATTTCTCCCTAATCTGATGCTCTGTATAAACCATCACCTCATTCACAGCTCTCCCATGCAACTTACCAGGTACACTCCATGAACTTATACTCTGCAGTTAGAACACTCACCTTCATCCCACTTGCCTTTATGCAGTGGCACTATACATGCATTCCGCCAATCCCCAGACACCTTATCATGATCTATGCATACATTGAAACCGCTAACTAACCAATCAACAACACAGTCACTTCCTTCCTTAAGACATTCGACTTCATTACCAGCCATCCCACTTACCTTGCCACATTTCGTCTTACGTAAAGCTTTCACCATCTTTTCTCTCCTCATCTAACCACTCTCCCTGACTCTCACTTCGCATACCCCCCTGACTTAAACACCCTACATCTGCCACTCTGTCATCAAACACATTCATCTGTCCTTCACAATACTCACTCCATCTCAATTCATCTTTACCTTTTACCACTTCCCTATTTACCCCCTTCATCGCTGTTCCCATTTTTTTCTCTCGTTTTCCGCACATTTTCAATCTCCCTGCGAAACATCGTATTCTTCTGATGTTTATTGATATTCGCTAACCCCAACTTTCATTTGCCCTCTTTTTCAACCCCTGCGCTTTCCTCTTGATCTTTCACCGCTTTTTCTTGCACATCACTCAATCATTTTCACTACTTCCCTGTAAGCACCGCCCATAAACCTCTCCTTTTTATATCACTGGCAACTGTACCTTTTTATCCCACTGATCACTACCCTTTGTGGTCTACTCACCTCCCGTTTTTCGCACGCCACATGCCTTTCTCCTACATGCTTCCCTAAATACCACCCATTCCTCCCCCACGTATCTAGCTTCATTTACTCTCACCTTTTGCCATTCTACACCAAGTCTTTCCTGGTATTTTTTCACACTTGTCTTTTTTCCAAGCTGACTTACTCCCACCACTCTCTTCTCACCGATAATGTTTCCTGTTTTCCTTAAACTTTTACTAATTTTCGCCCCTGCCTCCGCTAGATAGTGATCAGACATCCAACCAGATGCCTCTTTCGCCACGTTTACGTTCAGAAATTTCTCTTTTATAAGCCTATTAATCAATATGTAATCCAATAAAGCCCGCTCACCATTTTCCTAACTCATATACGTATACCTGTATATAACCCTCTTTTTCAGCCAGGTATTCCCAATCACCAGTCCTTTTTCAGCACACGACTCCGCAAACTCTTCACCATTTCCATTCATAATGCTAAATACCCTATACCCCATACCCCCCATTTCCATTCATAATGCTGAATACCACATACCCCTCACAGTTATACCCTCAACGGCCAAATTACCCACCTTTCGCATTTAAATCCCCCGTCACTAGTGCCCGGTCTCGTGCATCAAAACTTGCTGACACACTCACTCACCTACTCTTCAAAACACTGCCTCTCAGTGATCTTTCTTCTCCTCATGGCCAGCTGCACATGCACCGATAGAATGACCCATCTCTCGCCATCCATTTTCCTTTTTGCCCACATCGTGCAATACGTCACAGATGCAGACGTCAGTCGGTACATACACGGAGGGAGTGGATGACACATACACACACACACACACACACACACACCTACAGCAGTTGCCGGGCGGGAGGGCAGCATCGGGTGGCACTCTCCGGTAAGCTTGCAGTTGAGCGGATTGCTAAGCATTAGTCTAATGGAGCTTTTATGCCACTTGATTCATTTGCTGGCTATCATCGTCGCTAGAGTCTAAAATACGACCATTAGCACTTCATATACCGGGAGCAAGCAGCCACCAGTGTTTACCCTTCTCTCTCTCTCTCTCTCTCTCTCTCTCTCTCTCTCTCTCTCTCTCTCTCTCTCTCTCTCTCACCTCATTGATGAAGCTCTCGATCTGATTAGTAAAGGTTGGGGGGGATTGATGACGACTGAAAGCCCGTAGAGTGGCGTGGGTGTTGCGTTATTAGTGAGGGGTGATGGGAGAAGGTTTCAGTGCCAGATACCAGCAGGAAGGTCCTGTACCAGGCACCAGTGGTGTACTAGTGATCACACAGGAAGGTCTTGTACCATGCACCAGTGGTGTACTAGTAATCACACAGGAAGGTCTTGTACCAGGCACCAGTGGTGTACTAGTAATCACACAGGAAGGTCTTGTACCAGGCACCAGTGGTGTACTAGTAATCACACAGGAAGGTCTTGTACCAGGCACCAGTGGCGTACTAGTAATCACAGGAAGGTCTTGTACCAGGCACCAGTGGTGTACTAGTAATCACAGGAAGGTCTTGTACCAGGCACCAGTGGTGTACTAGTAATCACACAGGAAGGTCTTGTACCAGGCACCAGTGGTGTACTAGTAATCACACAGGAAGGTCTTGTACCAGGCACCCGTGGTGTGGTTAGTGGCAGCAGTGGAGTTGAAACCATCCATTATAAAGAACATCGACCCAAATCTTTTATATGATGTGAGCACGAACCGAGCCATCGTCTCCCGTGGTAATGCTATGCAAAAACAATCATACATATGTATAATTCCAGCAACCGATCAGCTGACACTTTGATGTTGCTGTCGCCTGACTTAGTCTGGGGGTGTAGATGCTCATGGACGCTCGTCCCTCCGGCTGATAATAAACGGATCAAATGTAAACTTTCCCAGCAGCCCGCCCTCCTCCTCCCACACCCTGCAATATTGTACACTCGACTGTAGTAAACTGAATGAGTTCCGAGGTGATTCTTGCTGGCTATTACGAGATATGTGTAAGTGTTTCATCCAGAACAATGTTCCGCCTCGGATATTCTGCTCATTGTGAATGATTGACTTGTTTGAGATCTTGATACGTAATCCAGTCATTGTTCAGTTTTTGTGAACAGTTCACTTTGTTATATGTAATATAATTCTTTCAATACTACCGTATCTTTGTTCATATATTTCTCATATTGTATAACCTGTAATGTAATCAGTGAGGCAAAGTCTCTCTTAACTTTTGTGCTCTCTGTGAATACAGTTTGTGTGGTACAGGGGAAAGAGTTTTACGCTCGTGTTTCCTCGTCTTTTAACCTCTCATATATGTACCATGTATTTACTGGTATGTATGTATACACACACAACACACACCCAAGGCTAGGTCAGGTACCCATTTATCTACCGTCTCCCGAGGGGAGGATGAACACCTGGGTTGGCTGTAGGCCGACTGCCATTCCTAGGATTCGAACCCATGCGAATCTGAATCAAGGCTGTCCCGTATTGCCTTAATGGTCAGTAATGCTAACCATTAAACAACGGAGGCCTGTGTCCCCTTAGCACCACCGCCATTGGATGGAAAGGAGTGTACAATGAATTCGCTGCTCTAAGTGGCGAAATTTGAAAATCATTATGAGTAATAGCAGGAAGGTCCAGTACCAGGTACCGGTACTATAACAGTGATGGCAGGAAGGTCCAGTACCAGGTACCAGTACTATAACAGTGATGGCAGGAAGGTCCAGTATCAGGTACCAGTAATGTCCTAGTCACAACCTTGCTTGAGAATATCCCAGTGATGGCAGGAAGGTCCAGTACCAGGTACCAGTAATGTCCTAGTCACAACCTAGCTTGAGAATATCCCAGTTGTCCAGTATTCCTGGAGAGGACTTTGTACACACGGTCAAAAAAGTATCCTCCTGGATGGATCCGATGAATTTCAGAATGATCAGTATGACTCGCGTTGTCTCGGTAGGGTTAGTAAGCGTGATTGCGAGACTAGTTTCATCTCTTAATGATTATAGTAGTCCCACTTTGCAGTCATGTCCATAGATAAATTAAATCGGTACAACATTTATTATGGCAAATGACAGAAAATCAATGTATTACAATATCACGAAAGCAGGACTTCCAGTATGTGGCCAGACCCGTGGTTATTTCTCAAATTCCTTCGTATGTGGTGTGATATTATTTCGTACAAAAAGGCTGTAAAATACTTTTTTTTTTTTTGGTATCGTGTGGACAACCATATGCGCACACTGGTAGCGCATGTCACTATCTGATGCTCTTCTGCGCAGGTCATATATCATGTAGATAACTGTTATCTTATGGGGGGGGGGGGGGGAGTACTGGCCGTGGGTGGCGAGCACCACCACCCCTTTAGCTCGGGCAGGAAGGTCATGAGGGGCCAGTCAAACTCCAGCCCTGCCGGAGGGAAATTTCAGATCCAAATCTCAACCCTTTACTCGTGTAACGACACACAGAGATATAGAACATTTCAGTGGCAGCAGAGGTGAAGGGTACATGGCCTTTGTGGGAGATGGGGGTGTGGGAGTGTGGAGTGGTTAGGTGTGAACCAAGTGGAAGGCATACAGTGGGCACAGGTCATTAACACAGGAGGGTGGCACGTATGCCCGAGTGGGCCAAGTGATCTTGAAGGTCCTTCTCGCGTCGTAGTGGGAGGGAAAGTGAAATTTAGTGGCACTTGATTTACAGGATACCGAGTGATCTTCATGGTAACGTGTGACATATGACAGATTACGTGATTTCGGTGTTTAGGGAGGCTCAGTCTTGACCAGGGTCTGAAGGAAGTGGCCCCGCCGCCCATCTCCGGTCGAACGGGCGGTGTTGCCAGCAAGCTGACGACCCGTACCGCTGCCGACGCGTTGTTACAACATAGGTTTGACATCGGCAGATCATCCGCGGATCGGCTAGGGGCAACATGGTCACGATAAATCCAAGAGTTTTGAGGATTACCTCAGGAGGTTTAAGGATTAATCCAAGTTTTTTTTCTCAGATTAATCCAAGGTTTTTTTGGATTATGGACACAGTTTGGTAATCCTCTGGGGTCTTGCCGATATTCCTACAAACCCCCGTGGCCAGCGTACCAGCGCCATACTGTGTGTGGTGGGCTGGCCGAGTCTGGCTACAACAAGCCTTACCCTGCGACGTGGGTCAGCGCAGGACGCCTACCTGGGGAGCAGGAGAACGTCACCCTCCTGCATTGCGAGACACCATGACATTATTTCATCATTTCAAAGAAAAAAAAAAAAAAACATGGATGATGTGTTCATGCAATAGTGTCGAAAATCTCCACGGGATTTGCACAGGGGGGATTAGAGCTTTGTTATCCTGAGCTAGGATTAGCAGACCAAACCCTCCCTCCCTCCCTCCCTCTCTCTCTCTCTCTCTCTCTCTCTCTCTCTCTCTCTCTCTCTCTCTCTCTCTCTCTCTCTCTCTCTCTCTCTCTTCCCTACATTGATGTGAGCGAGTACCGCTACCGCACTCTCGCCTCTTATATAACTCTCTCTTCTCACGGCCATTATCGGCTGTATAATATCGTACACCAAACACAAGACACTCACCGATACTTCAGCCCCCCCCCCCCCCCCCCCCCCGGCAACCGAGAGGACGTAAAAGTCTTCGGTTCGAATCCCAGGCGGGAGGTAACTTGTGGCAAGTTTTCGTGCACTTCCCGACCCGGGGTCCAGCCTCCCGGTACCCTTCCCGGCCCGGGGCCCAGCCTCCCGGTACCCTCCACACGTAACTTGCCTCCCGTGGGTCGTACCGGCGGGACGCGCCACGAGAAAACCCCGGGCAAAAGCGACACAAACAAATCTGAGACAGTTTCATGTAAATCCCTTTAGCCCTGAACAACACACACTCACACACACACACACACACACACACACACACACTACGTAATGATGTTACTATCTATTTTTCCATGGCATTAATTCTTGGTCTTATAGTAATAGTATTTCATTCTGTGGAAAATGACTTGTGCCACAAGTCAGTACCTTTTCAAATGAACGCTTACTCTTTTCAGCGTGGTTTGTTTATGGTAAATCTGGGTGATGTATGATATATCCTTTATTTCAATTGTAAATTTAATGGTGAGTTTGTTGTTTTGATCCCAGAGCACCGTAATCTTGGCCATCGTTACTCCTAGCGTATATCATTGCTGGTTATCTGCATCTGGATTACATTACTGTTAGCTACTCTGCTCCCTGGAGCATGTTGTTGCTGGCTATCAAACGTCCCAAATTACGGTAATATTAGACTCCCTCCTGGCATGAATTGGCTACCCTGCTGCCTACATCATGGTAATGGTGGCCACCCTGCTTCACTGCATCATGGTAATATTGGCCACCCTGCTGCCTCTATCATGGTAATGGTGGCCACCCTGCTGCCTATATCATGGTAATGGTGGCCACCCTGCTGCCTATATCATGGTAACGGTGGCCATCATACTCCCTTACATCATGGTAATAGTGGCCACCTTTCTGCATCATGGTAATAGTGGCCACCTTTCTGCCTATATCATGGTAATGGTGGCCACCATGCTTCGTACATCACGATAATGGTGGCCACCCTGCTTCCCTACATCACGATAATGGTGGCCACCCTGCTTCCCTACATCACGATAATGGTGGCCACCCTGCTTCCCTACATCACGATAATGGTGGCGACCCTGCTTCCCTACATCACGATAATGGTGGCCACCCTGCTTCCCTACATCACGATAATGGTGGCCACCCTGCTTCCCTACATCACGATAATGGTGGCCACCCTGCTTCCCTACATCGTGATAAAGGTGGCCACCCTGCTGCCTACATTATAGTAATGGTGGCCACCCTGCTTCCCTACATCATGATAATGGTGGCCACCCTGCTGCCTACATTATAGTAATGGTGGCCAACCTTCTTCCCTACATCATGATAATGGTGGCCACCCTGCTGCCTACATTATAGTAATGGTGGCCAACCTTCTTCCCTACATCATGGTAATGGTGTCTCCTCGTATCACGATAATGTTCGCTGTGTTGTTTCTTACAGTACAATAATGGTGTCATCATCTGCTGATGCCAACCCAGCGATATATTCATCTCGTTTCGTAACTTAATGAAACTCTTTATTAAAAAGAATATTTCCGAAAGAGACGAGACCTTAAAGTGTGATCGGTTGAAACGGTAACAGATATGCATCATCTATTTCACAGGAGAATTTGTGCACATCATCGTGGCATGACGTGTGATTATCGTGCGTCTGGCAGCGTGTGAACCCGCACCACGTTGCTCTGCTATTCAATAGGATTAAAAGCAGTCTTTACATTTTCTATTGGCTCTATTTCGGGTTCACTGTTAAGCTGTTAGAAATAATCGTCTAGCATCATTTTTGCATGTAGGGTTCAATGCTTTGTATTGCGTGATGCTCTATCAAACGACTTAGGTCTGTCCTGGCTGAGTATGGCACTAGCGGTTATTTTGTCCATTATGAATTCCTTCTTTTAGAAGAGGGACGGATTCCACAATCTGCCGCATTAAAAAGACATTTTGAATCATAACCACGAGGGAGTAGTAAAAGAAATTTAATAATCAGACCGTAGTGGGTCTGAGGCAGAAATTAAATGCATGCCGGAGATGAGCCAGCGATAACAGTAAATATGAACGTGCGTGACGTAGTGTTGTGATGGCGGGCAGGCAGGTGTGAATGGCTGGGATGCTCCCACACTGGCGGCGCTTGTTACTGCCCACAGTGGGGGAGAAGGGGGTAGGGTTGGCTGGTCCAGAGATAATAAAGAGATTGTGTGTGTGTGTGTGTGTGTGTGTGTGTGTGTTGGGAGGAGGGGGGTTAGGTAGATTTTGGAGTGATACTAGAATTACTTTGTTTTATGCTTCATTTCCATCATCAAGATTGGCCATTTTAACGAGACGATGATTTTAACCAGCGAGCATAGATGGCGGCCATCATAAGGTCTAGCTCTTTTTTTTTTTTCCCCCACTTTTGTTCCTTAGACGATATGCATGAAATGTTAAAGCAACGTATTATGGTAGAAGTTATGTATACATGAAGTACAAAATGTTTTTTGTTTTCGAGTTGGAAGTGGTGTTTTCGAGACCTTTCGTGTTGGATGTGATATTTTTCCTGGGTCGTTCGAGGTTTGTATGACGTGTCAACCTGGTGTTGTCGTGGGCAGCCACAGCGTCTAGTGATGACCACTAAACCACGGGGACGTCCAGGTCTCATGAACCTGGGTGACGATGGACAAAATTCCTCCCGGTAACATTATGATGAGTGGAGGGGAAGGTGTGTTATGACCAACAGGTGACGGTACTGTTCCTTAACGTGTCCCGTCATGGGACTAGCAGATCCCAGGTTAGGGTTACACCACGGGAGATAGAGGGATGTATAAACGAATTACATCCGAACGAATCAAGTGGTTCGAATCCGAACAAACTGAGTGGTTCGAATCCGAACGAATCATCTGGTGCAGACGATTCTATCACCCACAAAATACTGAAAGAAACGAACCGGCAATTAGGTTTTTGAATCACCCAAATTCTGAAACATCACCACAGAAGGGGAATGAGCCACACGCCTGGAAGTTACTTTAAATGTTAACACCAATTTCTAAAACATGTCACAGGTTATGTGCTTCGAACTAACGCCCCGTCTGCCTCACATCGGCTTTGAGTAAAATATTACAGACCCTAACTTAGAATAAGATTGTTAAATTCCTACAAGAAATTACATGATCAGTAACTGACTTATCAACTTTCCGGGATCAAAGGTCTTTTGATAGCTGAGCTCCCAGATACCCTCTCATGTACGACAGAAAACACGACAAAATCAAATGAAACTTCATACTATAGGAGAAGGTGTCTGGGCCTGGATAGCGGATTCGCTTTCTAAGTGGAAGTATAGAGTGGTATTATATGGGGGGGGGAAACACCTGATTGGCTTCATGTGTCTAGTGGAGTTCTGCAAGGCTCGTTTCTACGGCCCACACCCATACCTAGAGACTGGATTCATCAGTAGAATCTTAAAATGTGCCAACGACACAAGATTGGGAAACTTGGCCAACTCAAAGGAAGATTGCTTGATGGTCCAGAGGGATTTTAGACAAACTGGTCGATTGAACACATGATAGGATTGAACACATGATAGACGGAGTTCAACGTAGGCAAATGCAAAGTTATACACACTGGTGCACCATAGATATAAACCATTTTTTTTTTTCAATTGCGTGGTAAACCTTTACATGAAGTTAAAGAGAGGAAAAAAAAGAGTCAGTAGAGCAATTATCAGTAATGACCTCAAATGTGGTAAACACCTGCCTACCTACATACAGCAAAGTTGAGAGGATGTTAGATATCATAGCTAGAAATGTAGACCACAAAGCATAAGGTGCCATACCCAGACTCTACAATGCTCTGGTTAGGCCTGATTTGGAGTACGCCATTCAGGTCTGGTCACCAAACCCTGATCAAAGGTGAAGTGACGCTTGAGCGAATTCAAAGCAGAGCCACGAAACTAATCCCTTCTCCCGGAAACAAGGCCTATGAGGAATGACTCCGAAAACTCGAGGTCATTCTCCAAAAAACTTAAGACTCCGAGTTGACGACGTCTTAGAAGTGTTCACTATTCTAAATAATTGCCATAACATATAAAAAGAATTCTTCTTCTTACACAGATAATCAGTGACTAGAAATAGTGGTATGGAGATGAAAAAGGAAGGAGATTTCTCAGCAGTGTGGGCAAAACTCTTTTTTTTGATATAAACAGTGGTGTTGCTCTGGGTTAATCTTCCTCACAAAACAGTAAATGCAAAGGTTAAAAATGCATTTCAGTCGAGGCCATACAAATAGTTCATCTCTTATCAGTAAAAGGAAAAAGAAAAAATGATTATCATTATCATATTTCTTTCAATATCCAGTCACGAAGCAGATGTCGTCGATGTGAGAGGGAACCTTTTCTGATCCACACTTTCCTATAAAACTTCCTAAGTAGTATCTTAACACTATATTGCACAACGTTTTCACTGAAGGGAGAGGTGGATGGGAGGTGCCTTCTGCTTTCTATTCTGTTTCTACCGCTATATAAAGATTTATTCGTAAAGATAACTTCATTATCGATCATCAGGTCTGTCATTTGTCCCTCCCATGTACCAAAGCCAGCCATGGTACTCATGTAGGGTAGATGGTTGCCACATATCGCTAGTATTGATGTGAATATTTCCTGATGTCTGGTTTGTAAGACCAAAGTTAAAAATCCAAAACTCTCTCTCTCTCTCTCTCTCTCTCTCTCTCTCTCTCTCTCTCTATATATATATATATATATATATATATATATATATATATATGTGTGTGTGTGTGTGTGTGTGTGTGTGTGTGTGTGTGAAAAGTGGAGGGAACAAGGAGAACGGGGAGACCAATTGGAAGTGGAAGGATGGAGTAAATAAAAAGATTTTGAGCGATTAGGGCCAGAACATACTGGAGGGTGAATGGCGTCCACGGGATAGAGTGAATTGGAACGATGTGGTATACTGGGGTCTACAAGCTGTCAGTGGACCAACCAAAGCATACCCTCGAAGCGTCTGGGGTAAACAATGGAAAGGTCTGTTGGGCTTGGTTGTGGAGAGAGAGCTGTGGTTTGGGTGCATTACACATGACAGTTAGAGAATGAATGCGTGCGACTGTGGCCACTCAGTCTGTTCGTGGCGCTACCTCGAAAACGTGGGAAACGGCGCTCAAGAGTGTGTGTGTGTGTGTGTGTGTGTGTGTGTATATATATATATATATATATATATATATATATATATATATATATATATATATATATATATATATATATATATCAGGTTAAAGTGAATAATTGTTCATCTCGAGTTCCAGCGGTAATAGTAGTAAATTCGGGAACTTCCAACATCACAACAAAACTTTGTTCAGGAGGAGAAATGTATCGTTCAGCCTTTCCTCGAGCAGTTCTCTTGCTGAAAACTTTGTCTTTCTTGGTGCACAGCTTAATTTTAAACCCTTGTCATATACATCTCCCTCAGTGAGCATCTGTTTGCATGTTGATGAATATATGAGACTTAAAATGTTTATTAAACAAGTGAGAAGAGAGACTATATGTTAGTTGAGGGGTAATAAAGTACTTCCCAGCAGCCCCCTCACTACCAGATAATTGTTAGTGTGATCGTACATCTGGCAGCGCCACCCCGCTTCCGTTTATTTACATCTGTGGAGGGAATCGAGGCGTCGGATCGGCCTGGCAAGGTATTTGTCCTTGCACTCCGCTCTCCCCTCACTCTCCCTGTATATCTCTTACCTCTTTTTTCCAGTCTGTTTCTACCTCTTTTACTCTTTTTCTCCGCGTACCTTTCCGTACTAACGATCCCTTTTATCCCTTGTATGTTTTTCTTTCAATCTTTCTTTATGTATGTGATTTATTCCTTTTTTTCCTCTCTTAGACATTTCGGGTGTTCAGATTACATATTCTTAAGAAACTCCTGGATTATATTACTTAAGCCTGCTAGCACTTGAGTAATAACTAGTTGATCCATACTTAGGGTAGCGGTTTCATCTCTTATTATAACTCCGATCACAACTTTGGCATTAGACGCCGGGCCAGTGCCTACACTCTCTGCTTCTGTTTAAGCTAACACATCAGCACCAAACTGGCGGAGTTGGTTTGGGAACTGGCGGTTATGGTCGGTCCTGACGTATGTCGGCTCAAAACTAGCAAACTTACCGACACTTGTTATGGTTCGAGTGAGGATAACGGTAACCGCGTTCAAGGTTCACTCCCTCGGAGCCATAGCGGCCCTCCACCACCAGGCTGCGGGACTCTCGCTTGACTATACTGGTATAATCACACCCCCGGGACTCTGGCTTGACTGTACTGCTATAGCCACAGTCTGAGACTCTCGCTTGACTGTATGGTATAGTCACATCCCGGGACTCTGGCTTGACTATACTGACGTGTGGAACTCGCGATAGATGGTCAGTGTTGTCAACAGTGATCATACACTGGTACCAACGAATACGTTCATTGTGTTTCTGTATTAACTGCATTCATTTCTAAGTTGAATGGAACTGTGCATTGTATTTTGCTCCCGACAGTAATACGAAAACCAAATAAAAGGAAAAGGTTAATCTTGTATGCATCAAGGCATTAAGCCATTTTTGCAACAGAGATTAACTTTATACGATTCGTATTTTATTTAGTTTTTTCTATATAAACTGTAGCATATGATCCATCGTAATGTATATACTCTGTATAGGTATCTGTTATGCTAAGGGTTATCGTGCTGTTATATAGAATAGAAAAGAATAGGGTTAAGGGATGTAATGTAATGGTATCAAAATGCTCTTTGACAAACGTGGAGATAGACAATGCGATACAGAGACGCTGGTAACGTAACTGCTGTACTGACACAGTGTTACCTAAGATGCGAGCTGCTATTGCTGGGGCACTGGGAGGAGGAGGCAGAGGAGAGGCGCGGTAGCCGTCTCGTGGTGTTATTGCAGGAGAGGTTGAATCGTTGTCTGGTCTCGTGGGGCTGCTACAGGAGGGATGAGGCGTTAGAGAAATTCCGTGATGCTGCTGCTGGAGGGAGGAGGAGGAGGAGGAAGAGCCGCCATGCTACAGGATGCAAGAGACGTTGCCAGGGTCTCATGCTACTGCTACAGGGGGGAAGGAGGCGTTGCCGAGGTCTCTCTGTACTGCTGCAGGAGGAAAGAGCCAAATCCTAGGTCCCGTAGTGCTCCTGCAGGAGGGAGGGGGCGTTGCTGAGGTCCCGTGGCTATACAGCAGGAGGGAAAAAGTGTGGCCAAGTTCCATGTGGACGCTGACTGCCAACGAGAATGGCTGTGGTGCGACGCCGTCACCGGGTTGTCTGTTTCGTGTTTTTTTTTCTCTTCAAAATGTTGTCCATCTGACGATATCTGGCATCTTCAGATGGTAATACCGAAAGCAATGGAGATCATTGATAGCCGTGGCCGGAGGTTAGATACTGTTACTGGTTTACAGATCAAGGTAGACAGTCACAGTTTACAGGTTTAAGTACAAAGTCAGTTTACAGTTCAGTGTATACAGCCACTGTGTCCAGGTGACGTGACACAGTCCTACAAAAGAACCAAAGACTCGGCGTTTGTTGTTAAAGATTCGGTGGACGTTATCCCTGGCAGGCAGCAGCAGACAGGGTCGGGTTGGTGCAGGCAGCAGCAGACAGGGTCGGCTTGGTGGCAGGTTTGGCAGGGTCTCAGTAAACCCTCTTAGGTCAACGATTTTATTTTTTTTGAACGTACTTTACTGTTTCATATATATATATATATATATATATATATATATATATATATATATATTTTTTTTTTTTTTTTTTTTTTTTTTTTTTCATACTATTCGCTATTTCCCGCGATAGCGAGGTAGCGTTAAGAACAGAGGACTGGGCCTTTGAGGGAATATCCTCACCTGGACCTCTTCTCTGTTCCTTCTTTTGGAAAATTAAAAAAAAAAAAAAAAAAAAAAAAAAGAGAGGGGAGGATTTCCAGCCCCCCGCTCCCTTCCCTTTTAGTCGCCTTCTACGACACGCAGGGAATACGTGGGAAGTATTCTTTCTCCCCTATCCCCAGGGATAATATATATATATATATATATATATATATATATATATATATATATATATATATATTATTCATTTATTTTAGTCGCTGTCTCCTGCGTTAGCGAGGTAGCGCAAGGAAACAGAGGAAAGAATGGCCCAACCCACCCAAATACAATGTATATACATAAACGCCCACACGCGCACATATACATACCTATACATTTCAACGTATACATACATATACATACACAGACATATACATATATACACATGTACGTATTCATGCTTGCTGCCCTCATCCCTTAACGTCGCCACCCCGCCACTCATGAAAAACAGCACCCGCCTCCCCACACCACGCGCGCGAGGTAACGCTAGGAAAAGACAACAAAGGCCACATTCGTTCACACTGAGTCTCTAGCTGTCATGTGTAATGCACCGAAACTACAGTTCCCTTTCCACATTCAGGCCCCACAAAGCTTTCCATGGTTTACCCCAGACGCTTCACATGCCCTGGTTCAACCCATTGACAGCACGTCGACCCCGGTATACCACATCGTTCCAATTTACTCTATTCCTTGCACGTCTTTCACCCTCCAGTCTGTTCAGGCCCCTATCGCTCAAAATCTTTTCACTCCATCTTTCCACCTCCAAGCGAAAGAGGATAAGATGGCATTAAGATTTGCCATTCTCTGTCTGTCTGTCTGTCTGTCTCCTCCATTGTTCGTGGAGGGTGGAAGATGGAGGCAGCAACATCCACTGCTCCCCACAGCCTGCCTCGGGTATCCCTCGCTTGCCTCCGTTGCTGTTGTTGATTCGTGAGTACTAGGTACCTACAATCCCGGGCCGTCCATGAGTACTAGGTACCTACCATCCCGGGCTGTCCTGGAGTACTAGGTACCTACCATCCCGGGTCGTCCTGGAGTACTAGGTACCCACCCACGCCGTCCTGGAGTACTAGGTACCCACCCACGCCGTCCTGGAGTACTAGGTTCCTACCATCCCGGGCCGTCCTGGAGTACTAGGTACCTACCCACCCGAGCCGTCCTGGAGCACTAGGTACCTACAGGAGCCTTCCTGGCATCCTGAGTTGAGCACTAGGTACCCAGGTGGGCTATCCTGGCTAGACAAGTACAAGTGCCTTGCATACGGTGATGTGAAGCCCAGGTATACCTTCTGTAAATATTGCATCATCCCACCGCCTGCTGACCTCCTGCACCAACCAGAGAGGAATCATCTGGACGCAGCCACGTAAAGATCGGAGCCAGGAGGCTCTTTGCCAGGGATGGGGTAAGCTAGAGAAGCAAGAACGGTCACAGTACCACAGACTTGCTCTGGTAATGGATGACACGATTGGTAGTTTCGACAAAATCCGGCCTGATCACTGCCCTACATGACTCCCATTTTAAAGTCTGCTGTAAAGACTATAGACTCCTCTGTGGTGGACGGGATGTTCCATCACGGTGGGGCCACATGGGTGACTCTACTTCAAACATTTCCTGACGTTATTTGATCTGATGGCTGATGGTGACACTCCATTTACAAGAGTACATATTCTGCATGGCAGGAAGAATCCCACATGCCGAACAGAAAATAATCCAAGATGAAGTCATACAGATCATTGGCGATCACATCAGATTCGTTCAGTCTCGACAAAATAAATGTGAGCGCAGTAGACACAATTAGAGCAGGTGGGGTGACAGACATATACGCCAACAGAGGTTCTGTCAATCAGTTTGAGATTCGTGGATCAGGTCACGCTTGAAATCAACGAGATCCTTGATTTCAATTTTTCTGTTTGGCACAACAAGAGAAGCCATAGCAAGTGCTGCCATATCCACTTTACTCCAGTGTGGCCTTGACATATACAAGATTCGGCTGTAGGCCTGCGATGGGGCCGGTGGAGCGTCATGAGAACGGCTTGGGGGTTTTAGGGCAGAGTGAAGGCTGTACAGTTCCACCAGCAGTATCCTCGCGACTGCCACATTCACATACTGAGTATCTACACCACATCATCTTGCACGATGGAATTAATTACAAATATGGTGGATCTCCGTTATGCAACTTCCCTGTTATTTGATTTCTCCGCCATAAATATGGAGGATGCCTTGAAAGGCTACTGGAAGAGAAGGGTTGTGCATCTCACACAGTAGAATTGAAACGTCTGTGCAAAACAAGTTCGGTTGAAAGGAGCACTTGACACTTTTTTAGAACCCGTATCCCTTGATTGATTCACCTTTGTATTGTTACTCCGAGTGTTCGGCCCACACCTGGAGACAGGTGATGGTGATGACGATGAACAGCCACAGGAGAAGGTTCACAGGTATGAAGTCATCGAAATGTATTGTGGTCTTCCAGATCACGCGACGCGCACTGGAGGTAATGCAGACGCTGGCCACAGGATCGGAAACGTGTAATTAAGTTCTCCCTCCAAGAAGCCTACAGACTGGTAAGGTCAGGGACGATGAGGTGCCACACTGTGGTACACTGCAGCTATGTCTTGTGGGAGAAGATTAACAATTGAGATCCTTATGCAGAGGATGGCTGGTAGGACACAACACACACACCCCCCCAACCACCGGTGAAGAACGATACAAAAGAAGTGTAACCATTCCTTTATTGGATCACTGTCTCTCAGAGATGAGGGCCAGTTACAAGAGGGATGACGCCAGACCAGGCCTAGCAACATGGCCATCCAGCACCACAAAATTAGACTGTGATGCTATCTAACACCACTGAGTTAGACTCTAATGCCCCACAGCACCACAGAGTTAGACTCTAATGCCCTTCGGCACCACAGAGTTAGACTCTAATGTAGAGAGGACTTCACAGAAGTGGGCGGCAGACCTTCCCGCGTCCTTCTCTTTCATGGCAAAACGAAAGGAATGGATCGCACGCTGGGATGTAAAAGTCGTTCATTTAATTTCAAACAGAGTTAGAATGAATTTTCATGCAATGCCCGGAAAACATAATTTCCAACGGGAGAAAACAGATTCTTTCTTTACATGAACATTTGCAATTCCTATGTTCTAGTACATACCGGGAGAAGCAACATAAACGTTGCATGTAATAAATCATATGATTAAATTGCAGCTCCTCTTTCTCGAAATCGTTTTAATATCTTTATTCTTTGAGAAAGTCTTGGGACCAGATACCGATGTGTTCAGATGTCGTGAGGGTACAGGTGGGGATCAAGACGCAGACACACATATACCCGGTGACATTAGCCTGTGCGTTGGCTATAGGGAACTGTGAGGCTTAAGGTCCATCCAGTGGCTTCAGAAGGAGGAAGGTACTTCCTCCGGTTATGTATGTCTGAAGAGAGACTGTATCGGGTCTGGGCACTGATGCACTTCCACCACAACCATTAGATACTAACAGACAAACTCTGCCAGGGATTCATTCAGAGGCCTCACCTCATAGTCTTCCATAGCGCCCTCCTTGATGCGTTATCATGGTAGATATTACACAGATCTAATCTTGTAGTGTTAAATCGTATAAAAGAGACGAAAGAATATAAATCTAACACGCTCTTCCTTTTTTACATTATTGATCTAGTTTGATTATAACACTTTTACTGGTTTTGTATATCCAGGCGGTCTTGGCGACTCTCCCTGACACTCCCTGTCTTCAAAGAAATATATCCTGGATCCTGCCCCTGGAGCGGGTCCTTCCTTATCTGCATATGGCGTGACGGATGGACCCCTCCGACGTTTACAAACAAGGACCCGTGCGAGGGTGAGGCCCGACGGAATCTTCCACAACCAACACAACGTCACTGGTTCTATATAGAGGGTTTTTTCATACCTTTACCTGTGAGACGCACTGTGAATATCTTCCTCCGTCCACACCTGACCAACACAACGTCACTGGTTCTATATAGAGGGTTTTTTCATACCTTTACCTGTGAGACGCACTGTGGATATCTTCCTCCGTCCACACCTGACCAACACAACGTCACTGGTTCTATATAGAGGGTTTTTTCATACCTTTACCTGTGAGACGCACTGTGGATATCTTCCTCCGTCCACACCTGACGTCATGAACACCACCTGGCTTGCTACCACTTTTGAGCTCCCGACTTTGAGCGAGTTCTTCCTCCAGACAAGGCGGGAAAGACGAACTCGTCTGGTGGAAATGACGATGAATAATGATCCAGTTTCTTACCTCGTGTGGTCGAGACACAGTTAGTGCGTTATAGTTATTGGTCTTAACTGATCAGTTAAGACTGGTCAGTGGAAAGCTGGTCGTCTTTACCTCGTTAAGCGACGGCACGACCCCTTGCGCCTGTCCTGTATACGACCCATGAGCAACGTTGTACGACCCTGAAGGAAGTCATGGCGTTTCCGTGTTATGATGCATTGTTGTGGTGAAGGAGTTTAGTGGTAGTGTATTTGATAGTGTTTTGAGGTTAGAGTTACGGTGATGTGTTTGGTATAATATTGTGGTGCGTTTTAATACAAGGGATATAGTGCAGTTTTATGGTGCAGTGTTGTGCTGCAGACATAACCCAGTGTTGTGGTGCAGCGTTATGGGGCAAAGTTGTGATGCAATGTTATGGTCTGGTGTTATGGTGCACACTTCTGGAGTAGAATATTGGTACTGAACTTTTTTGTCTTAATTTTATGGCTCACACTATAATGGAGCAGTGTTGTGGTGCCCACCTATGATCTAGCGTTATGGTGCGTGGTTATGGTGCCCTGCTAAAGCGTACTGTCATGGTGCGGTTTCAGTGTGGGATATTATGGTGCATTTCTACTCGGAAAGATTACAATGTAATGATGGTGTCATGTGATGCTGCTGTGATTTGACCCAGCGTCATGGTGGAGGGGGGTAATGGTGCCATGATATAGTGAAGGAATACAGAGGTATTTTACGGTAAGGGGTTACGATGTCGTGTTATGGGAGAGGGTTTAGGTGCCATGTTATGGCAGAGGGTTAAGGTGCCATGTTTTGCAGAGAGGTTACGGTGCCATTCTATGATGAAAGGTTATGGCACTATGTTATGGTGGAGCTGTACCATGCTATGCTGCAATGGTTATGGTGTCGCCTTACGATGTAGAACTATGATGCCGTGTTATGCTGAACGGTTATGGTGGAGGGCAATGGTGCCGTTAAGTTCACGTTGCCATGGCATGGTGGAGGATGATGGGATGCCATAGAGCGGATGTGAGGTGAGCATAACATTATTTCAAAACAAACATTTTCCCTGTGAGCGTAGCAGCACACGACCTCCACCCCAGAGAGTAGGGTGGCCTGGGCTCGGCTCGGCCAAGATCTTACCTAACCACAAGGCACGACCCTTGAACACGACGCTATAAAACCCTATTTTTTTCTTTTTTCCCCCGTCCCCCCCGGTATGATATCCTGACCTTTGACCTGACCCGTAAAGGTCATTGTATACACCTTAGGGAGTCCCCACAGAGAGAGAGAGAGAGAGAGAGAGAGAGAGAGAGAGAGAGAGAGAGAGAGAGAGAGAGAGAGAGAGAGAGAGAGAGTTTTTCCCTCCCCGGTATGATATCCTGACCTTTGACCTACCCTTAAGGTCATTATATACACCTTAACGAGTCCCCACAGAGAGAGAGAGAGAGAGAGAGAGAGAGAGAGAGAGAGAGAGAGAGAGAGAGAGAGAGAGAGAGAGAGAGAGATAGTAAAATGCCTTGACGTCATCAACTCAGGCCTATTGACAAAAGGGGTATTATCAATTACCCCATAGGTCTATCAGAAATATGAGGAGAGGGGGGGGTAGAGAGATGGTCGAGGCCCGGGCCTGAAGCCAATGGTCTTATGAAAAAAAAAGAGAGAGAGATAAAGATGAGGGCGAGTCAAAAGAGGCGTGAGCAATCGAGTGTAAAAAATGATTGGGGGTAGATCTTAACAAAATAATTTGAGGGAGGCAAAGCTTAGCTGTGAAATGAAGCGTGTAGAGGCATAGGTATCCTTGGCATGTTATTGCCCTTCGTCGGGCCCCACACGGAAAAAAAAAAAAGTTAAAGCTTGGAGGCCCAAGCCTAAGCTGTAGGAGAATGGTGCTATAAGCTGGCAGACCCAGCCTAAGCTGTAGCAAAGTCGTGTTAAGTTAAGAGGCCTAGGATTTACTATAGTCATAAGGCAGCTTTGGGGAGGGATCATTCCTTAAGCTGCAGGGGAAAGGCGTCAAGCTACGGCCGCTTCCCAAGCTGTTAGAGAACCATAGAAGTAGTCCAAAATAAGCTGTTGCGGGAATCTCACTCACTAAGCTCTAGCGCCCAAACTAAGCTGTAAAGGAACCGCATTAACCTGTAAGAGGGACACGGAATAAGCCGTGAAGAGCTTGCATGATGCTGTCTACCACGGGCCCGACCTCACACACTCAGAAAAGCCACTCATATTGGGAGAATTTTAGAGTGACGAAAAAAAAAAAAAATATAAAACGCAGTATAGAAATATGAAAATAATCAGCATGGAAGATAAGACAAGCCACCAGGAACACGGGCCACATAGGGGAAAGAGAGCGGGAGTGGTCTGTCTTCATTCGAAATGGTAGATAACATACATAGGATCTGATGTTGTGTGGTACCGGAGTGGATCAGTGTGTGGTGGTACCGGAGTGGATCAGTTGTTGTGGGTACCGGAGTGGATCAGTGTTGTGTGGTACAGGAGTGGATCAGTCTTGTTGGGACCGAGTGGATACAGTGTTGTGTGGTACCGGAGTGGATCACTGTTGTGTGGTTACCTGGAGAGGATCAGTGTTGTGGTACCGGAGTGGATCAGTGGTTGTGTGGTACCGGAGTGGAACCGATGTTGTGTGGTACCGGAGTGGATCAGTGTTGTGTGGTCCCGGAGTGGATCAGTGTTGTGGTAGCCTGAGCGGGATCAGTGTTGTGTGGTACCGTGTGGTTCAGGTGTTGTGTGGTACCGGAGTGGATCAGTGTTGTGTGGGTACCGGAGTGGATCAGTGTTGGTGGAGTCCAGGACCGGAGTGGATCAGTGTTGTGTGGTACCGGAGTGGATCAGTGTTGTGTGGTACCGGAGTGGATCAGTGTTGTGTGGTACCGGAGTGGATCAGTGTTGTGTGGTACCGGAGTGGATCAGTGTTGTGTGGTACCGGAGTGGATCAGTGTTGTGTGGTACCGGAGTGGTTCAGTGTTGTGTGGTACCGGAGTGGATCAGTGTTGTGTGGTACCGGAGTGGATCAGTGTTGTGTGGTACCGGAGTGGATCAGTGTTGTGGTACCGGAGTGGATCAGTGTTGTGTGGTACCGGAGTGGATCAGTGTTGTGTGGTACCGGAGTGGATCAGTGTTGTGGTACCGGAGTGGATCAGTGTTGTGTGGTACCGGAGTGGATCAGTGTTGTGTGGTACCGGAGTGGATCAGTGTTGTGTGGTACCGGAGTGGATCAGTGTTGTGTGGTACCGGAGTGGATCAGTGTTGTGTGGTACCGGAGTGGATCAGTGTTGTGTGGTACCGGAGTGGATCACTGTTGTGTGGTACCGGAGTGGATCAGTGTTGTGGTACCGGAGTGGATCAGTGTTGTGTGGTACCGGAGTGGATCAGTGTTGTGTGGTACCGGAGTGGATCAGTGTTGTGTGGTACCGGAGTGGATCAGTGTTGTGGTACCGGAGTGGATCAGTGTTGTGTGGTACCGGAGTGGATCAGTGTTGTGTGGTACCGGAGTGGATCAGTGTTGTGTGGTACCGGAGTGGATCAGTGTTGTGTAGTACCGGAGTGGATCAGTGTTGTGTGGTACCGGAGTGGATCAGTGTTGTGTGGTACCGGAGTGGATCAGTGTTGTGTAGTACCGGAGTGGATCAGTGTTGTGTGGTACCGGAGTGGATCAGTGTTGTGTGGTACCGGAGTGGATCAGTGTTGTGTGGTACCGGAGTGGATCAGTGTTGTGTGGTACCGGAGTGGATCAGTGTTGTGGTACCGGAGTGGATCAGTGTTGTGTGGTACCGGAGTGGATCAGTGTTGTGTGGTACCGGAGTGGCAGTAGATGACAACCAAGGCAAATTCGCTCTCAGTACACCACCCTGGAGGGTGTAGGCTGAGATCATCGTATCGGCAGTAGCGCCTTCGGTATGAGGCTACGACCCTCAAGCCAGGCCATCGTACCCAAGGGTCGTACCCACACATGCTCCAGGGTCGTACCGTTATGCTCAAGAGATTTGTATCGTCACAAATCGTCTTGTTAAGCATATAAGGTCATGTACTAACAAACAACTGAGATATATCCGTCGCCAGTTGTCTTCACAGTGAAACAAAAGAATGAGAGGAGTAATGCAAGAAAGTGTTGCCATCTTGCCAGAGAACTGAGAAAACTGTGGAGGACTAGAGAAGGTGGTACCTATCCTCGTACTAGAAATGAGTTGTACGTATCGTCGTGCTAGAGAAAGTAGGACCAATCGTCGTGCTAGAGAAAGTAGGACCTATCGTCGTGCTAGAGAAAGTAGGACCTATCGTCGTGCTAGAGGAAAGTATAGTACGTGACGTCGTGCTAGAGAAAATGGCACTTGTGGTCGAGGCAGCATCATGGGTCACATCTCAGTGGAAGAGCGTAAGACACACACATGCTCAGTCAGCAGCCACTGTTTGAGCTTCATGATCCAGACTACATCACTGGCCAGCAAGGCTGAAATTGTCAGATATCAGTGACATATGACTATCCAGATGATGATAATGATCATCTTATCATAATAGAGCAGTGGCATACTCGTCTGTATATCTGTCTTTGTGACCGAAGAAGACGAGAAAAAGAAGACACGAAACTGCAGAAGAGACAGGTACCTGGTGGAAATGTTGGGTAGAACCAGAGCACAGTCCACACACCTCCTGGGCAGTGCGTCTCAGAGGAAAAGAGTGGACGGCAGTGCAGGGAAGGGTGATGGGAAGGTGAGGGAAGCGTGCGGGATGGAAGGAGAGAAGGGGAGGTAAGGCTCGTTGTTAGGGTTCTGGGGAGGGGGAAGGCCATGCAGAGGGTGGGGTTCTGAGGAGGGAAGGGCCAGGAAGGGTTGGGGGATCTGGGAATGGTCTTGAATGGGGGTAGGGGTTCGTTGGAGGAGAGGGTGGTGTAAGGAGTGGGATTTGGGGAAAGGGGAGGCTATACTGAGGGTTAGGTAGGCAGGCCAGTCAGCTACCACTAATGATGATGCTACTACTACTACTACTACTACTACTACTACTACTACTGCTGCTGCTGCTAATGATAATAATAATGATAATAATGATAATGATAATGATAATAATGATAATTTGAGTTGATATTGAGTTATAACGATAGGCATAGTAATAAGCACTGCTTTTTGATAACCAGTTTTGCTACGCCTCGAGAAATGGTTTAGATACCAAGTGACTGTGTTCAGTGTTAGCGTAGCATTTAAGATTAGAATTAAAGGTGCGGAGCGGGACTGGGAACATCATATCGTATTCCACGCTCTTCATTCAGAAAGTCTGAACTGGGAAAGTCATGAATATCTCGGGGCAGATGTGTTAAACACGTAAAAATTCAACAGTAACTACGAACATATTTTACTTACACTTCCTTCGTAGCCGAAATCCATGAAATAACACCAAAATTAATATGATTTACCGCGAGGGATTAAGTGGAATGATCGCTTGCAAGGAGGCGCGAACGGCCACTGGGTTTGTCGTCCTAAGCTGGTCACCAGCTGGTCTCTGATGTTACAGAGGCTGGGTAAACGGTTTCATAAGCTATGTTGATTATCTTCAGTTATTCCACGTACGTTGACTTTAACCGTACGTTGTTCACGATCTTCATAAAACCCTCATTACGATTGCCTTATCTGACATCGAAGCAATAATACAGGGCTTCGGATCCCGCTCCGAAACGATCCGAAATTTTAACCCCGTTTTCTAAACAATGAGCCACTATTGTAACACACAGTTACCTAATGTACCGGGTTAACTTTTTTTTTAAGCTTGCAAATATAGTCTCGATAATGACTTTCATTGTTATGATGATAATTACTCTCGTAATTATTAATATGATGTATGTTACAGCTATGATGATTTCATTGTAATCTTATAAGAATGTATTGAAACTAGTTTTAGTTGACGAGAGGAGAGGGCGAGCGCCACGGCGGCACCGCCCGCCAGGTACAGTAAACACCGTCAGGCTCGTTAGTCGTTGTTCGCGAAGACAAAAAACGTTTGTCCGTCTTTCATAGAAAACTGCCCAACCCGAAGTTGTTATGGATAACTATATTGATTATAGATTGAATGCAATGGAACATGAGGTTAGAAAGGAGTGATACAGGGGATTATGATATATATATATATATATATATATATATATATATATATATATATATATATATATATATATATATATATATATATATATATATGTATATATATATATTCCTATGAGTCCACGGGGAAAATGAAGCACGATACATATATAAAGATTGTTTTAACTACCACATAAAAGTAGTGAAGGGTGATAGTTTGCAAGAACGGCCAAGTGGGGCGAGGTATAGAGATTCACTCATGTGTATTTAGATAGTTGAGGTAACACATAGACAGACATTACTTCGTACAAGATTTTTTAAGGAATAAAAATATATATTATGAACTCATGATCAAGACATAATGATGCCCTCGGTGCGAGAAAATTGATAAACCAATTTGATATTATTGTTATTTTTACTTCTGGTGTAACGTACGTAAGTAATGGATAAATTGGACGTTATAATGGTTCGTTGGCGTGAAGTGTCGTGAATTTAAAATCGAGATGAAAATGTGATCACGATCGTTATGGCAACACGTCAGCCGTCAGGCACAATGGCCCCGCTGACGGTTGCTCTGTGTTGGGAGTCAGCCCCTGAGACGGTCGCCCGGGGGGCTACCGCCGTTAAGCGCGCCTCACCGTGATTCAGTGCCGGACGAATGAAAGATATTTTGAAGGTTTTCATTCCGTGGGATTTTCTTTCGTGAATGAAGAGTTCACGTTATCGGGGTTACTCTACGCGTAGGTTCTGGTGGAGTTCTAGATGTCGCCAGAACGAACATCTCCACCGACATGTTGATTGTCGTCCTAGTGTGTTTTACCTGCCCTCACCATGACGTTACGACCTATGAGTCGAACGATACGACCCCCAGGTCATACATTGACCTCGTGTTTGACCCGATCCTTAAAGGGTCAGGTTAAACGCCAGGCCGTCATACCGAAGGGTCGTATCCTAGTACTTTAATGCTTGACCCGTCAACGCACACACACACACACACACACACACACACACACACACACACACATAACTAAACAATAATTTCTTTCATCTTCCGTATCCATCTCCGAGGACAACAGCGCACAGGAAGTCAGCCATGTCAACCGTCCGGGACCGCAGTCCAACAGGTGTAGTGGTGATATCTTTGTGCCTTGGTTGGATGAACGCAGTGCTTGGTGTCTTCAGTATGGATGTTCCATCTTGGGCCTGAAAGCGTCACTGTGATGTGTTGAAGTCGATGGTTGTAGTGCTGAAGAGATGGATAGTGTCCTGGGCGAGGATGAGAAAGTGTGACTCGTGTATGTCTGAGGAGTGTAGTTTCAGATGGGTGTGTGAGGTGGGGTGGAACTCAAGACTAGAAAGGTGGTTTAGTGATCGTCGAGTTATCATAATTAATTATATATATATATATATATATTTATATATATATATATATATTATTCATTTATTTTAGTCGCTGTCTCCTGCGTTAGCGAGGTAGCGCAAGGAAACAGAGGAAAGAATGGCCCAACCCACCCAAATACAATGTATATACATAAACGCCCCACACGCGCACATATACATACCTATACATTTCAACGTATACATACATATACATACACAGACATATACATATATACACATGTACGTATTCATGCTTGCTGCCCTCATCCCTTAACGTCGCCACCCCGCCACTCATGAAAAACAGCACCCGCCTCCCCACACCACGCGCGCGAGGTAACGCTAGGAAAAGACAACAAAGGCCACATTCGTTCACACTGAGTCTCTAGCTGTCATGTGTAATGCACCGAAACTACAGTTCCCTTTCCACATTCAGGCCCCACAAAGCTTTCCATGGTTTACCCCAGACGCTTCACATGCCCTGGTTCAACCCATTGACAGCACGTCGACCCCGGTATACCACATCGTTCCAATTTACTCTATTCCTTGCACGTCTTTCACCCTCCAGTCTGTTCAGGCCCCTATCGCTCAAAATCTTTTCACTCCATCTTTCCACCTCCAAGCGAAAGAGGATAAGATGGCATTAAGATTTGCCATTCTCTGTCTGTCTGTCTGTCTGTCTCCTCCATTGTTCGTGGAGGGTGGAAGATGGAGGCAGCAACATCCACTGCTCCCCACAGCCTGCCTCGGGTATCCCTCGCTTGCCTCCGTTGCTGTTGTTGATTCGTGAGTACTAGGTACCTACAATCCCGGGCCGTCCATGAGTACTAGGTACCTACCATCCCGGGCTGTCCTGGAGTACTAGGTACCTACCATCCCGGGTCGTCCTGGAGTACTAGGTACCCACCCACGCCGTCCTGGAGTACTAGGTACCCACCCACGCCGTCCTGGAGTACTAGGTTCCTACCATCCCGGGCCGTCCTGGAGTACTAGGTACCTACCCACCCGAGCCGTCCTGGAGCACTAGGTACCTACAGGAGCCTTCCTGGCATCCTGAGTTGAGCACTAGGTACCCAGGTGGGCTATCCTGGCTAGACAAGTACAAGTGCCTTGCATACGGTGATGTGAAGCCCAGGTATACCTTCTGTAAATATTGCATCATCCCACCGCCTGCTGACCTCCTGCACCAACCAGAGAGGAATCATCTGGACGCAGCCACGTAAAGATCGGAGCCAGGAGGCTCTTTGCCAGGGATGGGGTAAGCTAGAGAAGCAAGAACGGTCACAGTACCACAGACTTGCTCTGGTAATGGATGACACGATTGGTAGTTTCGACAAAATCCGGCCTGATCACTGCCCTACATGACTCCCATTTTAAAGTCTGCTGTAAAGACTATAGACTCCTCTGTGGTGGACGGGATGTTCCATCACGGTGGGGCCACATGGGTGACTCTACTTCAAACATTTCCTGACGTTATTTGATCTGATGGCTGATGGTGACACTCCATTTACAAGAGTACATATTCTGCATGGCAGGAAGAATCCCACATGCCGAACAGAAAATAATCCAAGATGAAGTCATACAGATCATTGGCGATCACATCAGATTCGTTCAGTCTCGACAAAATAAATGTGAGCGCAGTAGACACAATTAGAGCAGGTGGGGTGACAGACATATACGCCAACAGAGGTTCTGTCAATCAGTTTGAGATTCGTGGATCAGGTCAGGCTTGAAATCAACGAGATCCTTGATTTCAATTTTTCTGTTTGGCACAACAAGAGAAGCCATAGCAAGTGCTGCCATATCCACTTTACTCCAGTGTGGCCTTGACATATACAAGATTCGGCTGTAGGCCTGCGATGGGGCCGGTGGAGCGTCATGAGAACGGCTGGGGGGGTTTAGGGCAGAGTGAAGGCTGTACAGTTCCACCAGCAGTATCCTCGCGACTGCCACATTCACATACTGAGTATCTACACCACATCATCTTGCACGATGGAATTAATTACAAATATGGTGGATCTCCGTTATGCAACTTCCCTGTTATTTGATTTCTCCGCCATAAATATGGAGGATGCCTTGAAAGGCTACTGGAAGAGAAGGGTTCTGCATCTCACACAGTAGAATTGAAAACGTCTGTGCAAAACAAGTTCGGTTGAAAGGAGCACTTGACACTTTTAGAACCCGTATCCCATGACTGATTCACCTTTGTATTGTTACTCCGAGTGTTCGGCCCACACCTGGAGACAGGTGATGGTGATGACGATGAACAGCCACAGGAGAAGGTTCACAGGTATGAAGTCATCGAAATGTATTGTGGTCTTCCAGATCACGCGACGCGCACTGGAGGTAATGCAGACGCTGGCCACAGGATCGGAAACGTGTAATCAAGTTCTCCCTCCAAGAAGCCTACAGACTGGTAAGGGCAGGGACGATGAGGTGCCACACTGTGGTACACTGCAGCTATGTCTTGTGGGAGAAGATTAACAATTGAGATCCTTATGCAGAGGATGGCTGGTAGGACACAACACACACACCCCCCCAACCACCGGTGAAGAACGATACAAAAGAAGTGTAACCATTCCTTTATTGGATCACTGTCTCTCAGAGATGAGGGCCAGTTACAAGATGGATGACGCCAGACCAGGCCTAGCAACATGGCCATCCAGCACCACAAAATTAGACTGTGATGCTATCTAACACCACTGAGTTAGACTCTAATGCCCCACAGCACCACAGAGTTAGACTCTAATGCCCTTCGGCACCACAGAGTTAGACTCTAATGTAGAGAGGACTTCACAGAAGTGGGCGGCAGACCTTCCCGCGTCCTTCTCTTTCATGGCAAAACGAAAGGAATGGATCGCACGCTGGGATGTAAAAGTCGTTCATTTAATTTCAAACAGAGTTAGAATGAATTTTCATGCAATGCCCGGAAAACATAATTTCCAACGGGAGAAAACAGATTCTTTCTTTACATGAACATTTGCAATTCCTATGTTCTAGTACATACCGGGAGAAGCAACATAAACGTTGCATGTAATAAATCATATGATTAAATTGCAGCTCCTCTTTCTCGAAATCGTTTTAATATCTTTATTCTTTGAGAAAGTCTTGGGACCAGATACCGATGTGTTCAGATGTCGTGAGGGTACAGGTGGGGATCAAGACGCAGACACACATATACCCGGTGACATTAGCCTGTGCGTTGGCTATAGGGAACTGTGAGGCTTAAGGTCCATCCAGTGGCTTCAGAAGGAGGAAGGTACTTCCTCCGGTTATGTATGTCTGAAGAGAGACTGTATCGGGTCTGGGCACTGATGCACCTCCACCACAACCATTAGATACTAACAGACAAACTCTGCCAGGGATTCATTCAGAGGCCTCACCTCATAGTCTTCTATAGCGCCCTCCTTGATGCGTTATCATGGTAGATATTACACAGATCTAATCTTGTAGTGTTAAATAGTATAAAAGAGACGAAAGAATATAAATCTAACACGCTCTTCCTTTTTTACATTATTGATCTAGTTTGATTATAACACTTTTACTGGTTCTGTATATCCAGGCGGTCTTGGCGACTCTCCCTGACACTCCCTGTCTTCAAAGAAATATATCCTGGATCCTGCCCCTGGAGCGGGTCCTTCCTTATCTGCATATGGCGTGACGGATGCACCCCTCCGACGTTTACAAACAAGGACCCGTGCGAGGGTGAGGCCCGACGGAATCTTCCACAACCAACACAACGTCACTGGTTCTATATAGAGGGTTTTTTCATACCTTTACCTGTGAGACGCACTGTGAATATCTTCCTCCGTCCACACCTGACCAACACAACGTCACTGGTTCTATATAGAGGGTTTTTTCATACCTTTACCTGTGAGACGCACTGTGGATATCTTCCTCCGTCCACACCTGACCAACACAACGTCACTGGTTCTATATAGAGGGTTTTTTCATACCTTTACCTGTGAGACGCACTGTGGATATCTTCCCCCGTCCACACCTGACGTCATGAACACCACCTGGCTTGCTACCACTTTTGAGCTCCCGACTTTGAGCGAGTTCTTCCTCCAGACAAGGCGGGAAAGACGAACTCGTCTGGTGGAAATGACGATGAATAATGATGCAGTTTCTTACCTCGTGTGGTCGAGACACAGTTCGTGCGTTATAGTTATTGGTCTTAACTGATCAGTTAAGACTGGTCAGTGGAAAGCTGGTCGTCTTTACCTCGTTAAGCGACGGCACGACCCCTTGCGCCTGTCCTGTATACGACCCATGAGCAACGTTGTACGACCCTGAAAGGAGACACGGCGTTTCCGTGTTATGATGCATTGTTGTGGTGAAGGAGTTTAGTGGTAGTGTATTTGATAGTGTTTTGAGGTTAGAGTTACGGTGATGTGTTTGGTATAATATTGTGGTGCGTTTTAATAAAAGGGATATAGTGCAGTTTTATGGTGCAGTGTTGTGCTGCAGACATAACCCAGTGTTGTGGTGCAGCGTTATAGGGCAAAGTTGTGATGCAATGTTAAGGTCTGGTGTTATGGTGCACACTTATGGAGTAGAATATTGGTACTGAACTTTTTTGTCTTAATTTTATGGCTCACACTATAATGGAGCAGTGTTGTGGTGCCCACCTATGATCTAGCGGTATGGTGCGTGGTTATGGTGCCCTGCTAAAGCGTACTGTCATGGTGCGGTTTCAGTGTGGGATATTATGGTGCATTTCTACTCGGAAAGATTACAATGTAATGATGGTGTCATGTGATGCTGCTTTGATTTGACCCAGCGTCATGGTGGAGGGGGGTAATGGTGCCATGATATAGTGAAGGAATACAGAGGTATTTTACGGTAAGGGGTTACGATGTCGTGTTATGGGAGAGGGTTTAGGTGCCATGTTATGGCAGAGGGTTAAGGTGCCATGTTTTGCAGAGAGGTTACGGTGCCATTCTATGATGAAAGGTTATGGCACTATGTTATGGTGGAGCTGTACCAGGCTATGCTGCAATGGTTATGGTGTCGCCTTACGATGTAGAACTATGGTGTCGTGTTATGCTGAACGGTTATGGTGGAGGGCAATGGTGCCGTTAAGTTCACGTTGCCATGGCATGGTGGAGGATGATGGGATGCCATAGAGCGGATGTGAGGTGAGCATAACATTATTTCAAAACAAACATTTTCCCTGTGAGCGTAGCAGCACACGACCTCCACCCCAGAGAGTAGGGTGGCCTGGGCTCGGCTCGGCCAAGATCTTACCTAACCACAAGGCACGACCCTTGAACACGACGCTATAAAACCCTATTTTTTTCTTTTTTCCCCCGTCCCCCCCGGTATGATATCCTGACCTTTGACCTGACCCGTAAAGGTCATTGTATACACCTTAGGGAGTCCCCACAGAGAGAGAGAGAGAGAGAGAGAGAGAGAGAGAGAGAGAGAGAGAGAGAGAGAGAGAGAGAGAGAGAGAGAGAGTTTTTCCCTCCCCGGTATGATATCCTGACCTTTGACCTACCCTTAAGGTCATTATATACACCTTAACGAGTCCCCACAGAGAGAGAGAGAGAGAGAGAGAGAGAGAGAGAGAGAGAGAGAGAGAGAGAGAGAGAGAGAGAGAGAGAGAGAGAGTAAAATACCTTGACGTCATCAACTCAGGCCTATTGACAAAAGGGGTATTATCAATTACCCCATAGGTCTATCAGAAATATGAGGAGGGGGGGGGGTTAGAGAGATGGTCGAGGCCCGGGCCTGAAGCCAATGGTCTTATGAAAAAAAAAAAAGAGAGGGAGATAAAGATGAGGGCGAGTCAAAAGAGGCGTGAGCAATCGAGTGTAAAAAATGATTGGGGGTAGATCTTAACAAAATAATTTGAGGGAGGCAAAGCTTAGCTGTGAAATGAAGCGTGTAGAGGCATAGGTATCCTTGGCATGTTATTGCCCTTCGTCGGGCCCCACACGGAAAAAAAAAAAAAGTTAAAGCTGGGAGGCCCAAGCCTAAGCTGTAGGGGAATGGTGCTATAAGCTGGCAGACCCAGCCTAAGCTGTAGCAAAGCCGTGTTAAGTTAAGAGGCCTAGGATTTACTATAGTCATAAGGCAGCTTTGGGGAGGGATCATTCCTTAAGCTGCAGGGGAAAGGCGTCAAGCTACGGCCGCTTCCCAAGCTGTTAGAGAACCATAGAAGTAGTCCAAAATAAGCTGTTGCGGGAATCTCATTCACTAAGCTCTAGCGCCCAAACTAAGCTGTAAAGGAACCGCATTAACCTGTAAGAGGGACACGGAATAAGCCATGAAGAGCTTGCATGATGCTGTATACCACGGGCCCGACCTCACACACTCAGAAAAGCCCCTCATATTGGGAGAATTTTAGAGTGACGAAAAAAAAAAAAATGTATAAAACGCAGTATAGAAATATGAAAATAATCAGCATGGAAGATAAGACAAGCCACCAGGAACACGGGCCACATAGGGAAAAGAGAGTGGGAGTGTCTGTCATCATTATGAAATGGTCGATAACATACAAAGATCAGTGTTGTGGTACCGGAGTGGATCAGTGTTGTGGTACCGGAGTGGATCAGTGTTGTGGTACCGGAGTGGATCAGTGTTGTGGTACCGGAGTGGATCAGTGTTGTGGTACCGGAGTGGATCAGTGTTGTGTGGTACCGGAGTGGATCAGTGTTGTGGTACCGGAGTGGATCAGTGTTGTGTGGTACCGGAGTGGATCAGTGTTGTGGTACCGGAGTGGATCAGTGTTGTGTGGTACCGGAGTGGATCAGTGTTGTGTGGTACCGGAGTGGATCAGTGTTGTGGTACCGGAGTGGATCAGTGTTGTGTGGTACCGGAGTGGATCAGTGTTGTGTGGTACCGGAGTGGATCAGTGTTGTGTGGTACCGGAGTGGATCAGTGTTGTGTGGTACGGAGTGGATCAGTGTTGTGTGGTACCGGAGTGGATCAGTGTTGTGTGGTACCGGAGTGGATCAGTGTTGTGGTACCGGAGTGGATCAGTGTTGTGTGGTACCGGAGTGGATCAGTGTTGTGTGGTACCGGAGTGGATCAGTGTTGTGTGGTACCGGAGTGGATCAGTGTTGTGTGGTACCGGAGTGGATCAGTGTTGTGTGGTACCGGAGTGGATCAGTGTTGTGTGGTACCGGAGTGGTTCAGTGTTGTGTGGTACCGGAGTGGATCAGTGTTGTGTGGTACCGGAGTGGATCAGTGTTGTGTGGTACCGGAGTGGATCAGTGTTGTGTGGTACCGGAGTGGATCAGTGTTGTGTGGTACCGGAGTGGATCAGTGTTGTGTGGTACCGGAGTGGATCAGTGTTGTGGTACCGGAGTGGATCAGTGTTGTGTGGTACCGGAGTGGATCAGTGTTGTGTGGTACCGGAGTGGATCAGTGTTGTGGTACCGGAGTGGATCAGTGTTGTGTGGTACCGGAGTGGATCAGTGTTGTGTGGTACCGGAGTGGATCAGTGTTGTGTGGTACCGGAGTGGATCAGTGTTGTGTGGTACCGGAGTGGATCAGTGTTGTGTGGTACCGGAGTGGATCAGTGTTGTGTGGTACCGGAGTGGATCAGTGTTGTGTGGTACCGGAGTGGATCAGTGTTGTGTGGTACCGGAGTGGATCAGTGTTGTGTGGTACCGGAGTGGATCAGTGTTGTGGTACCGGAGTGGATCAGTGTTGTGTGGTACCGGAGTGGATCAGTGTTGTGTGGTACCGGAGTGGATCAGTGTTGTGTGGTACCGGAGTGGATCAGTGTTGTGTGGTACCGGAGTGGATCAGTGTTGTGTGGTACCGGAGTGGATCAGTGTTGTGTGGTACCGGAGTGGATCAGTGTTGTGGTACCGGAGTGGATCAGTGTTGTGGTACCGGAGTGGCAGTAGATGACAACCAAGGCAAATTCGCTCTCAGTACACCACCCTGGAGGGTGTAGGCTGAGATCATCGTATCGGCAGTAGCGCCTTCGGTATGAGGCTACGACCCTCAAGCCAGGCCATCGTACCCAAGGGTCGTACCCACACATGCTCCAGGGTCGTACCGTTATGCTCAAGAGATTTGTATCGTCACAAATCGTCTTGTTAAGCATATAAGGTCATGTAATAACAAACAACTGAGATGTATCCGCCGCCAGTTGTCTTCACAGTGGAAACCAAAGAATGAGAGGAGTAATGCAAGAAAGTGTTGCCATCTTGCCAGAGAACTGAGGAAACTGTGGAGGACTAGAGAAGGTGGTACCTATCCTCGTACTAGAAATGAGTTGTACGTATCGTCGTGCTAGAGAAAGTAGGACCAATCGTCGTGCTAGAGAAAGTAGGACCAATCGTCGTGCTAGAGGAAAGTATAGTACGTGACGTCGTGCTAGAGAAAATGGCACTTGTGATCGAGGCAGCATCATGGGTCACATCTCAGTGGAAGAGCGTAAGACACACACATGCTCAGTCAGCAGCCACTGTTTGAGCTTCATGATCCAGACTACATCACTGGCCAGCAAGGCTGAAATTGTCAGATATCAGTGACATATGACTATCCAGATGATGATAATGATCATCTTATCATAATAGAGCAGTGGCATACTCGTCTGTATATCTGTCTTTGTGACCGAAGAAGACGAGAAAAAGAAGACACGAAACTGCAGCACAGACAGGCACCTGGTGGAAATGTTGGGTAGAACCAGAGCACAGTCCACACACCTCCTGGGCAGTGCGTCTCAGAGGACAAGAGTGGACGGCAGTGCAGGGAAGGGTGATGGGAAGGTGAGGGAAGCGTGCGGGATGGAAGGAGAGAAGGGGAGGTAAGGCTCGTTGTTAGGGTTCTGGGGAGGGGGAAGGCCATGCAGAGGGTGGGGTTCTGAGGAGGGAAGGGCCAGGAAGGGTTGGGGGATCTGGGAATGGTCTTGAATGGGGGTAGGGGTTCGTTGGAGGAGAGGGTGGTGTAAGGAGTGGGATTTGGGGAAAGGGGAGGCTATACTGAGGGTTAGGTAGGCAGGCCAGTCAGCTACCACTAATGATGCTACTACTACTACTACTACTACTACTACTACTGCTGCTGCTGCTAATGATAATAATAATGATAATAATGATAATGATAATGATAATAATGATAATTTGAGTTGATATTGAGTTATAACGATAGGCATAGTAATAAGCACTGCTTTTTGATAACCAGTTTTGCTACGCCTCGAGAAATGGTTTAGATACCAAGTGACTGTGTTCAGTGTTAGCGTAGCATTTAAGATTAGAATTAAAGGTGCGGAGCGGGACTGGGAACATCATATCGTATTCCACGCTCTTCATTCAGAAAGTCTGAACTGGGAAAGTCATGAATATCTCGGGGCAGATGTGTTAAACACGTAAAAATTCAACAGTAACTACGAACATATTTTACTTACACTTCCTTCGTAGCCGAAATCCATGAAATAACACCAAAATTAATATGATTTACCGCGAGGGATTAAGTGGAATGATCGCTTGCAAGGAGGCGTGAACGGCCACTGGGTTTGTCGTCCTAAGCTGGTCACCAGCTGGTCTCTGATGTTACAGAGGCTGGGTAAACGGTTTCATAAGCTATGTTGATTATCTTCAGTTATTCCACGTACGTTGACGTTAACCGTACGTTGTTCACGATCTTCATAAAACCCTCATTACGATTGCCTTATCTGACATCGAAGCAATAATACAGGGCTTCGGATCCCGCTCCGAAACGATCCGAAATTTTAACCCCGTTTTCTAAACAATGAGCCACTATTGTAACACAGAGTTACCTAATGTACCGGGTTAACTTTTTTTTTTAAACTTGCAAATATAGTCTCGATAATGACTTTCATTGTTATGATGATAATTACTCTCGTAATCATTAATATGATGTATGTTACAGCTGTGATGATTTCATTGTAATCTTATAAGAATGTATTGAAACTAGTTTTTGTTGACGAGAGGAGAAGGCGAGCGCCACGGCGGCACCGCCCGCCAGGTACAGCAAACACCGTCAGGCTCGTCAGTCGTTGTTCGCGAAGACAAAAAACGTATGTCCGTCTTTCATAGAAAACTGCCCAACCCGAAGTTGTTATGGATAACTATATTGATTATAGATTGAATGCAATGGAACATGAGGTTAGAAAGGAGTGATACAGGGGATTATGATATATATATATATATATATATATATATATATATATATATATATATATATATATATATATATATATATATATATATATGTATATATATATATTCCTATGAGTCCACGGGGAAAATGAAGCACGATACATATATAAAGATTGTTTTAACTACCACATAAAAGTAGTGAAGGGTGATAGTTTGCAAGAACGGCCAAGTGGGGCGAGGTATAGAGATTCACTCATGTGTATTTAGATAGTTGAGGTAACACATAGACAGACATTACTTAGTACAAGATTTTTTAAGGAATAAAAATATATATTATGAACTCATGATCAAGACATAATGATGCCCTCGGTGCGAGAAAATTGATAAACCAATTTGATATTATTGTTATTTTTACTTCTGGTGTAACGTACGTAAGTAATGGATAAATTGGACGTTATAATGGTTCGTTGGCGTGAAGTGTCGTGAATTTAAAATCGAGATGAAAATGTGATCACGATCGTTATGGCAACATGTCAGCCGTCAGGCACAATGGCCCCGCTGACGGTTGCTCTGTGTTGGGAGTCAGCCCCTGAGACGGTCGCCCGGGGGGCTACCGCCGTTAAGCGCGCCTCACCGTGATTCAGTGCCGGACGAATGAAAGATATTTTGAAGGTTTTCATTCCGTGGGATTTTCTTTCGTGAATGAAGAGTTCACGTTATCGGGGTTACTCTACGCGTAGGTTCTGGTGGAGTTCTAGATGTCGCCAGAACGAACATCTCCACCGACATGTTGATTGTCGTCCTAGTGTGTTTTACCTGCCCTCACCATGACGTTACGACCTATGAGCCGAACGATACGACCCCCAGGTCATACATTGACCTCGTGTTTGACCCGATCCTTAAAGGGTCTGGTTAAACGCCAGGCCGTCATACCGAAGGGTCGTATCCTAGTACTTTAATGCTTGACCCGTCAACGCACACACACACACACACACACACACACACACACACACACACACACACACACATAACTAAACAATAATTTCTTTCATCTTCCGTATCCATCTCCGAAGACAACAGCGCACAGGAAGTCAGCCATGTCAACCGTCCGGGACCGCAGTCCACCAAATGTAGTGGTGATATCTTTGTGCCTTGGTTGGATGAACGCAGTGCTTGGTGTCTTCAGTATGGATGTTCCATCTTGGGCCTGAGAGCGTCACTGTGATGTGTTGAAGTCGATGGTTGTAGTGTTGAAGAGATGGATAGTGTCCAGGGCGAGGATGAGAAAGTGTGACTCGTGTATGTCTGAGGAGTGTAGTTTCAGATGGGTGTGTGAGGTGGGATGGAACTCAAGACTAGAAAGGTGGTTTAGTGATCGTCGAGTTATCATAATTAATTATATATATATATATATATATATATATATATATATATATATATATATATATATATATATATATATATATATATATATATAACGAGCCATGTAAGTACGTGTTGTCGAGTGTTGTGTGCAAAATGAAGAGAATGTGTTTGTGAAATGAATGCCAGCAACCCACGTGAATGTGCTGTGAAAGAAGGGACATCAACCTGGGCCAGGGAGGGGAGCTTGACAGCCATTGTAGTGCTGGCTGACTGCATTTCCACCGTCACTAACCCTTATGATACCCAGGTTGGTCGCTGTCTACTACCTGCTACATTTATAAACACATCAGCACCCAGGTGCCTGGTCATCTGTATGTACGATCTGTGTACAAACTGAGTTATCTCATATTTATATCCTCGTGTATCATACGGATTATCAAACGGTACAAATATTTCTATACACATGCGTGCGTATGTGTATTTTGTACATATTTGTCTTATCTATTTTTCCATAACTTTTGAAAAATAAAAATTATTTGAAATTTTCGCACGACACATGTGTCACACGTAACAGGCTGCTGGACTGAATATATATATAAACACACACAGTTGGTACACTTGTTTACTTCGTATATCTGTTCCGTACTGATAGAGTGATAGTTAAGAGCGGACAGAGTTTTGTATAGACAGAGGATGAAGAAAACGACGGACAGATTGTTAGAAAGACGAAGGGATGGAGAAGGCGACAGACAACTATAATACAGCCATAAGGATGTAGAAGGCGATGGACAGACTATAATGCAGCCATAGGGATGGAAAAGGAGATGGACAGACTATAATACAGCCATAGGGATGGAGAAGGCGACAGGAAGACTATGATACAGCTATAGGGATGGAGAAGGTGATGGACAGACTATAATACAGCCATAGGGATGGAGAAGGCGACAGGCAGACTATGATACAGCTATAGGGATGGAGAAGGTGATGGACAGACTATAATACAGCCACAGGGATGGATGAAAGCGACAGTTAGACTACCAGACAACCATGGACAGCCCGAGGGATGGAGGAAGACCGAGAATGAAATGAAGACAAACAGACATAGAGTTGGAGGAAGAGAAAGGCAGAGTAATAGAGAGACATGATGGCGCTGGAGAGAGAGAGAGAAAAAAAAGAAGAGGACATATAAGGATGGAAGAAAAAAGAACACAGATGCTAACTCCTGCCTCCAGAGTAAATTTCATCCCTCTCTGTCCCTCTCCTTCCCCACCTTTTTTTTTTTTTCTTTTTTGTCGAATTAATCTCTGTAATGGGGTTAGTAGGTTGGTCGTCAACCCGCCAAGTGTGAGGCGACACCTGTGTTCGAACCATTTGATACTTTACGAGACGTTTGGAGGCTATAAAGTGCCTCGTGTTCCAGTCATGGTTCATTAGATAAATTGGACGTCCATGATCTATTGATTAAAACTTGAATCGTGAACACCACTCGTAGTTTGCGATAGATTACAATCTTAAAATTTCACACTAAAATTTTTAGTACAAGTTAAGGAGTACACTTTTATTCACGGGGATTCGAAGCTGAGTCTCGGTTGTAGTAGAAGCTTCGGATCACCAGCTTCATCACGTCGCTCGCGGAAGATTCGTTTCTGTGCTGAAATTTTTATATAATTCGGACTTGAAGGTGATTCAGACACATGATACCTGATGGAGGGAAGGCCAGAGGAGGAGAAGATACAGCGGGGTGTCCCTCAGAAGTCGTCTGGTTGTCGCAGGTGCGGCCGGAGGCGGTGGAGAGCAGCAAAATACGAGACAGGTATGAACCATCTGGGGGGGAGGCAGGCACAGAGGCCCACCTGATTGGACAGTGTGGGGGAGTGGCTGCTGATGCCTCGGGGGTGGGTGGGGGAAGAATGGGCAGTGGGGGTAGGGGAAGACATGACAAGATGGGTGGTGATGGCGTGGTGCAGAGAGAGAGAGAGAGAGAGAGAGAGAGAGAGAGAGAGAGAGGATAAGGTGCGTAGGATGAGGCGCGAATGATGGAAAGGTGATGGCGAGAGGAAAATGGGTGATGGTAAGGTGGAATGAAGGGGTAGGAGGGCGTGTGTTGAATGGTGGGGTCGTAAGGTGGGGGCCTGATGGTGGCGAGGGAAGACGGGGTCGAGTGGTAGAGAGAGAGTGAGATGGGAGAACGGCCTTACTTAGACGTGAGTTTGGGTTCTCTTTCTCTCTCTCTATCACACACACACACACACACACACACACACACACACACACACAAGGGGCAGGTACAGAGGCTTCCGGTAACTGGGCCATACGAGTGTAAAGCTTCCACCCACACTGTACATATCAGGTAGTTACATAGATGTAATTACACACACACACACACACACACACACACACACACACACAAACACACACACACGAACAGTACACGAACAGTAGATACAAATAGTAATCACGCACACATAAGAGTACAAGAGTACATCTTATCCAGCCATGCCAGGGACAGACGAGCGGGAATAGGAACACAAGGGAGTGGTGGAGTGACTCTGCCGTCTTCCCTGCACCAGGTCGTCCCCCCTCGTCTCAGGATCACGCTGAGGGACATGGCAGGGAGGCAGTAAGGTGTAGGGTAAGGGCCGCCCCTCCTTCGCCTTCTCCTCCTCCTCAGCAGCCATCCCCGCTCACCCCACGTGGCTATAATCTTACTGAAGCGAGAAATCTGAGAGTGAGACACTGTGGCTGCAGCAGCTCAAGGATGGGAGGGTGTGTGTGTGTGTGTGTGTGTGTGTGTGTGGGGTGAGGGATGGTGGAGGAGAATACCCCGGCAAGATCCCGGGATACAAGAGTGAGGATACAGCGAGGCTGGGACTGGCAACAGACGTTAAGTCCTCGAGGTGAGGGAGAAGGAAAGGAAAAGAACCTCTCTCTCTCTCTCTCTCTCTCTCTCTCTCTCTCTCTCTCTCTCTCTCTCTCTCTCTCTCTCTCTCTCTCCTCCCCCCCGAAATCCATTCCCACGCCGGCCACAAATGAGGTTATCTGGAAGGTAGGCATGTGCTCTCATAAATAAGGGGGTTGGGTCTTATTTTTTTTTTTTTTTGTTGTAGAGTGAAATCATACAAACGTCTGGAATCCTCCCTGACCCAAAATTTCCCTAAAGAATTCGTAGAAAGGCAGAGGGTTCGATCCCGTGCATTGTTGTGTGTGTGTGTGTGTGTGTGTGTGTGTGTGTGTTACCCCGCGCTCCGGGTGTGTGTGTGTGTGTGTGTGTTACCCCGCGCTCCGGGTGTGTGTGTGTGTGTGTGTGTGTGTGTGTGTGTCGGGCGGGGTCTATGGTTAACTATTACTTGGCTTTAGGTGGGAGGGAGGCCAACCTACCGGCCGCCTCTCGTGTTATTTTCTCGATCCACAAGAGATCCGGTGAGATGTTTCACGCTTCATTTACGACCCAGGACCATAGAACCTCTCTCTCTCTCTCTCTCTCTCTCTCTCTCTCTCTCTCTCTCTCTCTCTCTCTCTCTCTCTCTCTCTCTCTCTACCCTCACCTTAACACCCACACGTGGGAGCTGCTGGTGTGTTTTTCATTCGGAAAGAAAAGAAAAAGGAAAACACACATATATGATGTCTTCATCTGACACACAACACTGGCCAGCACGACACGACTCGTTCTTCGTGACTCACTGATATATTCCTGGGGTGGGCGGCGGTACGAGCTTTGTCCTGCCCTTCGGCAAAATTCGCCTCGTAAGTACAAGCAAGAAACTAGAGACTCTCTCTCTCTCTCTCTCTCTCTCTCTCTCTCTCTCTCTCTCTCTCTCTCTCTCTCTCTCTCTCTCTCTCCGTTCTTGTCTAACTTTCCTCAAATACTTTTTAAAACGCGTTCCTGTCTGTATGTCCGTCTGTCTGTCTTTAGTCTTGAAGACACGTCGAGGGCGTTGCCAGACTTCAGTTGCCAGTAATTCATCCGTTTCGTCGGCAGGATAGAAATTACTGGTTGCCAGGGGTCGAGAAAATATTCTATCGCTGGGCGGGAACGTTGTGCCGGCAGTATGGGAGGATAAGGAAAGGGAAAACGGCGGGTGGAGCAGTTGGAACCACTGAACAATGCCATCCGCCGTTCAGGATGTGTTGACTGGGGAGGGAGGGAGGTGAGTGGCGGTGGTGGTGAGGGAGGGTGTGGTGGCTAGAGTGGGAGGGAGGGAGGGAGAGAGGGAGGTAGTGGTGGTGTTGAAGAAGGGTGTGGTAGCCCTTCTTTACGTTTGATTAAGTCATTAAACGTTTAATTAAGTTCGTCTCTTAATTTCACGAGGCAGTACGACCCATTGTTTGCACTACTTGCCTTTTTAATACTTTCTTCCATTCTGGGGTACCCTCCAGTTGTTGGCACTCCCATCCATGCTGGCACCTCCTGCTGTTGCTGGCATCTCATCCCACTGTTGACACTTTCTCCCACTGTTGGCATTTCCTCTCATAATTGGAACTTCCTCTCATTGTTAGCGCTTTCACTCATCACTGGCACTTCCTACCAGTGTTGGCTTTTCCTCTCATTGTTAGCACTTCCACACTAGCACTTCCACACTAGCACTTCCACACTAGCACTTCCACATATCACTGGCACTTCCTACCAGTGTTGGCACTTCCTTCCAGTGTTGGCACTTCCTCTCATTGTTAGCATTTTCACACATCACTGGTACTCCCTCCCAGTGTTGACACTTCCAAGCACTGGAGACATTTTCCATTACATATGACATTTCTATCCATTATTGGCACTTACACCCAATGCTGACACTTTTTACAATTGTTGACACTTCCTCCAATCGTTGGCACTTCCCGCCATTGTTGGCATTGCCTCCCACTGTTGTCACTGCTTCCTATTGTTGTCAATTCTTGAATGTGCGTTACCTTACGCGTGTGGCTTTCGTTTTTGCACACCTTCGGGGCGTGATTTTATCAATAACGTATACCTATTACCTATAGTGAAGGGTGGGGAGGAGCCTTCTGATGTACTATCCAGTCTCCATCTTTGGTGATTGGTGAGGAGAAGCCTTTTGCTTTACTATCCCGTCTCCATCTATGGTGTTGGGTAGGGAGGAGCCTTCTGCCTTACTGTCCCGTCTCCGTCGGTGATGGTGGGCGGGGAGGAGGAGTTCTTTTGCTTTGCCATCCCGTCATCAAGGACATGGCCGAAGATCCCCACTAAAGTAAGCACCTGACCAACCAAGACGACCCCCCCACCACCGCAAGCACCTGATCAAAAACCCCCCTCCACAGCAAGCACCTGGCCAAGACTCCTGCTACAGCAAGCACCTGGCCAAGATGTACGCTCTCTCCAGAGGTCAGTCAGGCAGAAGTAAGTGGCGGAGAAATTTAAGAGTTTTCGATACACCTCGTTTTCTTCGGCCTGTCGTAAATATTGACTTTCGGGAGATGCTCCAGCCGAAGACTGCGGCCCTTGACTGGTGCCGGGTCACCAGCCTCCTTCCCCACCCCAGGTCACCAGCCTCCTTCGCCACCCCAGGCCACCAGCCTCCCTCTCCCTCCTCCCTGAGACACCAGCCTCTTCTCCTCAGGTCACCAGCCTCCCCGTGCCTTCGCCACTTCATCAGTAACCTCCCCTTCCCCGGGTCTCCAGCATCCGCCCACTTGACAGTCCATCCCTTTCCCAGCCCTACTCCTGACTGTTGCTCCCCTCCCCAGTCCCACCTCTGACCGCCACTCTTCTACCCAGCCTCACCTAAGATAGCCCCTCTCCACCCAGCCCCATCCCTGACTATCCTTCATCTCCCCCATTCCCACCTATGACGATCCCTCCTTTTCCCAGCCCCACCCCTAAGTGTATCTCCTATCCCCCCAGCCCCACCCCTGATGCCCTCTCTCTCTTCCCAGCCTCGGAACCGAACCCCATGGCACTCCGCTGGTCACCTCAACCCATTTAGAAGACTCCTTTGACATGCGTCCTTTGTTCCCTCCCACTGAGATGATCTATATCGACGGGGGATTGCCTTTCTTCCCTCCTGGTGATCCAGCATCGTAATCAGCCTCTCAGGAGGTATAGTGTCAAACGCTTTCTGCCAGTCCAGATACTAACAGCCCATCTGAGTCGCTCCTTTTGTCCAGGACGGAGCGTTCTCTCTCTCTCTCTCTCTCTCTCTCTCTCTCTCTCTCTCTCTCTCTCTCTCTCTCTCTCTCTCTCTCTCTGTGTGTGTGTGTGTGTGTGTGTGTGTGTGTGTGTAAAAACACAGTTTTCCTTCACGATTCCTCTTCGGAGAAGGAAGCTGTTCTTCTTTCAACAACCAACACACCTGTTGCATCCCTCATGGACCTCGAATCTCCAAACTTTGTTGTATGTCTTAAGTTTTGTCTTCGAACAACCGCTGTTTTCCTCTGTTTCCCCGTTTGGCTCTCTTACACGACAGTGTTTGTAACTTTCTTTGTCTGTCTAAATTCCTCCTTCAAGACATCCTCCCATCCTCATGCTGAGGCCTTAGACACAGACTTATTTGAGCATCATATGGAGTGGGTTGAAATCCTCCAGTACAGATGGTGTGGGGGTTTGGCAGCCTCTAGCTTCTCCATTTTTTACGATCTGAACATATCCCAGACCGTCACGACAGCTCTCCCAACACTCCATATCTGTTTTCCACCTCAAATCCTTCACGTTATAACTACGCGGTCTGACTCGTTTAGTCCATCTGACTCACACTCTTGTAGATGTCTCCATACAAGCCGCACCTCCTCCTCTGTCTGAAAGGAATAGCTTAAGGATCTTTTTATTTTCTTTGTAATTTTGTTTTCTCCACGTGAAATTGTCATTTGCCTCTCCATGAATGTTACTTCTGTCTCTGATGAGAGCATAGTGAAGATTGTTGGGTTAGGGATGAAGGCAGACAGTATTACGTCTTATTATATAAGAGGATCCCCAACCGTTCTGTTGCTGAAGGCACTTGGTGAAAGAACCAGACACGTCTGTCCAGGAAAACTCTCCTTCCTTCGATCTGCATGTAGGATTCATCTCTACCCAAAATCACGGCAGACAGGTCACTCAAAGAGACAAAGCGTCCCTGTATCTTTAAGGAAGTGTACCAACCTGCCCTTCCTCTTCTATTTATGGATTTTCAGGTTTTTAGACAACAGCTTCACTTAATTCTTCGTTCCGACGACACAATGGCTTCATTGTCTAATGACAAAGCTGTTTTTATTTTTTCTAGTTCTCTTTTCTCCTCCAGTTCCACCTTGAATGATTCTAAAATGTATACGACTTCTAACGCAGTTCCTACTAATCCCATGCCTCTTCCCATGATCCTCTTCATGTCCAGTCCAGGAAGTAGTTTACTCTCTAGACACAAGGAAGACCTATGGACCAGATGCCTCCCCCTCCTCGTGTTTTCAAAGAACGGTGATTGCTTGTAGTTTTTGCTTCATCCAGCAGGCACGCAGTAGTACGGACCTTCCCAGAGAATAACGACCGTCCTAAATCTTCCTATCACCGTACTGTTGTCCTGACTTCTGTTATCTCCAAAGTCACTGAATCCACCAGTGATGTGATGTCTTACTAAGGTCTGGTCACCATTTCTGAGAGACATTCGATAATTCTTTGCTGTAGTCCTTGATATATGGAAAGCTTTTCACAGGGTGGCAGCGAGATGTAATCTCCAAGCTCCACTCTTTCTGTGCTCTCCTCCCTCACTTTGTTCTCTCATATCTGTCTTCCTCTCTGGTCGATTAGTCGCCATTATTGTCGATAGATCAATCTCTCCCCCTCTTCCCTTTTCACCAGCTGCGCCCCTCGGGGTTCTGTCCTATCTCCTAGGCTTTTCTTTTTATCGACGAATTCCTTTTTTCAACATACAACCAAATGACCTCCTGCCGTTTTCTCTTGTACTTCTCCCAATCACCCGCACTCCTTCCTTGCAGTTAACGCCTGTACACCTCCTTTTCTATTTTACAAGCTATTTCGTCATTTCAAGGTTGGCTACCATTTTTCACATGTCTTCCTCCCACCTTCCCTCCCACCCATTTCTCAGCTAGATCCTTTGGTAATGAACTTTCAGTCTTTGTGTTTCTGACTCTCCCTGAAGTCTCCCTCTTAGCTAACAAGCGCTTATCCTGTATACTCCGTCCTTTTCTGATTCTTTCATCAATCAGGCCATAAACTTCTATAATTACTCCATCTGAAAATGCAGATTATTCTTCCTAGAGCTTTGCCTAATTTCCTCTGTATCTCTGTTTGTGTGTCCCCAGGTCTATGTCCAACTGGATCAGTCTTCATTTCTCTGCATCAGTTCCTCAGCCCATGAAACTGTTTCTGTTCCACCTCCCTGCCCACTATTTTTAGTAGATGTGTTGTAGTCATTCCCTTAAGCTGCAAAGCCTCTAGGATACCCAGAAAAGACCCATCTGACCTTTGCTGTTTTTCAGTGAGTTCACCTCCTCCTTTTCTCTGGCTATATACCATCTGGATCCCTTCACTCACTTTCAATTTTTGTTCATACCCAGTGACTCTAGTTTCCGAATCCTTAAGTTCCTCTCTCATTTCATGGCATCTTCCCTGATTTTTTGTATGTTGATTTTCTTTACTCTTCTTTCTTTACTTGTTATAACTTCTAATCCTTTCCTGTTGATAATTTCAAATAGCACCTCATAGCTGTTGTTTCTTTGGTGATGCCTTCGTTCCTTCATGTTTTTCCTTAAGAATTTAGTCACACAACTGCTTGGTCTTGATACTTTCCCTTGTGTGAGTCCATTTCTTTGAGTGTGTTATTACTCTTTTGAAATCATTTCTTTGTACTGTACCGAGAGGGAGTTTTACACTCGTGGGGTCCAATCACTTAAACATTTTCTTATATCATATACCACTTCTGGGACTTATGTATACTGTCTGCATTAACCAAGTGCTTCATTTCATCTTTTTTTTTTTTCAACGTTTCTTGTTTATTTCATGTTCTGTTCTTTGGTTGCTGTATCCCCACATCTTTCGAAGAACTGTTTACTATCCATGTTATCGATCTGTTTTCAGAACTTAAAGGTTATGCTCATGTCACCCCCCCCCCTCCCTAACTGTACACTCTTTCAAGGCTGGCAAATTTAAAGCCTGTATCTCAGCTCTCTTAAATCTGGCACCATCTGTATTGCCCTTCTCTGAACCTTTTCTATCAGTTCTTTGTGCGTTTTTTTTTTCTTTTTTTTCTTTTTTGGGTGCGGTGACCGAACCTGAGAAGCATATTGTAGTTCTGGCTGTATGTAGGATATGGCCAACTTGCCAAATCTTCTCTCATTCATTTTCTTGAAAGCTGATTCATGTGTTTGCCTGAAGACGGCTTCTCTCCATCACTACTTTCCTAATGTGGGTCTTGGGCGACAAGTTACGGAGGATGTCAGCTCTCAGAACCGCCTTACTCTCACAAAATTCCTGAAGCTTATTTTCCTACTAGATGATGATCATATTGAGTCCTTCCTTCACGTTGTCCCATCCTCATTACTTTACCTAGGTTGAAATTCATCACCCACGTATGAGACCCAATTTGGAACCTGTTTAGGTCCCTTTGTAAGTACATGCAGTCCTACTCGCTTCTCAGTGTGAGATTATTATCTTTGTGTTACAGGAAGAGTGGTGTTTTGCACTCGTGTTGCCCTGTCACTTGATTTTGTACACACACACACACACACACACACACACACACACACACACACACACACACACACACACTAACCATTACATCACGGAGGCCCATGTGTGTGTGTGTGTGTGTGTGTGTGTGTGTGTGTGTGTGTGTGTGTAATCATACATAACACATGAACCCGGAAATAGAACCAACTGGGAGCAATACAGTTTCCATGAGCCATATAACCAGCGTGTAGCATACAGGGCCAACCTTGTTATCTGGGTGCACCCCAATAGTTCATCTGGTTTAGGCGTTTTAATTAAACCATACACGTGAAGCAATCCTGGGTTGATGGGCTGAAAGCAGATGACCAAATCACCCATTTCTTTAACTGGCATGTCGTTCGCCATCTATTTATAAAAATTCAAAGCCCCCTGTGTTACATGTGATGCAATCAGTTTCGAATGTGAATTCGTTATTCATAAACGTTCTCTTCCGATGAATGGAGTAAGGAATGGACCAGGCAATCATGTGTTGGCCGTGAGCCAAGCTGGAGTCACCACTGCTGTGTGCTCTAGATGATACGTTCGCTGTCAATGTTGTATCAAATCCATACTCGTAAATTTCTTAAGAGAAACATGTTTTACCTACGATTGAACTCTGAGGAAGAGAGATATATATAGACCTGAGAAGAGATCTTTTTGTCCTTTCTATATCAGTATCTTCGTCTCTACCAAAATAAGACTCAAAAGCAAACTTGAGAGTAAGCAATGTACTACTGCCAGGGTCCCGGGAATCCCTGCCAGGCTTATTCATAAATGTATTATTCAGACAATAGTAAAACAGAAAACACCAACGAAGATTTCTTGCATTTGTAATTGACCCCATGAGCACGGCGGTCCAGCCCTTGGGTATGTTAGCTTGGCGTAAGACCTGTTAGAACCTTACATAAGTTTCAGGTCAAAGGCGAGACCATATTACCCCGGGTTCGTATCAGTTTCCTCTCGGCTTAAAAGCAAGTGATCAGGACTTGAGGACAGAGAGACCGATAACATATCTCTCTCTCTCAGGTCAGACCCGTGCAGCATCTGTGAGTCGCGAAGCAGGAGACTGGTTGTATTCAACAGCAGCGCTTGAACGCAATTCCTACTTATGTATCTCTAAAGGTTCCTCGTTTCCCTCTGTTCGTTGTCTCAATACCTACAACCACATAAGCATATTGGGCGTCGCCGTGTCGACCTCTCTGTCATGGGAACTCCACATTATCATCACAAATTAATCTTCCGCAAAAAGAGCTGGGGTTTGCTGCATAGATACCATGACTGTTTTTCTATAGGGGGTTTGATTCGCTTGTTATAGAATACTACTTGGGTATCTGGGGTGGCTCTACCCCGACCTCTCTACTGGCCAGAGTGGAATCAAGAACCTGATGTGTTATCATTTCTCCACACACCACATCTCTTCAGGCTTCCCTTTCTGTCTCTAGTGAACTGTGTGCGTGCGTCCCTGCCATTGTGGACTGGGCCCGTGGCACGCGTCTGGTTGCTTCCTCACAGTTTTAGTGTGACGACCAGCCACGCGAGGATGGACCGTTATGAAACCTTTTCTCCTTGAACAGCATTGCTTTGGAATCCTCTTCCTTCTTTTATCTTTCCCTCTTCGAATAAACTCTCCTTTTTCTATTCAGTACCCAATATTACCTCCCAAGATAACGATAGATATAGATAGATAGACAGATATAAACACGAGTTTAACTACTTCAGTATCTTTGCCTCCCTGGTCATCTCCATAACATATGTTTATACCAAGTTAAAACATCGTACCACAATAGTCGACCTGAAGCAACATCCGCTTTTCGGGAACTTGTGAACATCACGTCACAAGACGAGAATGTAAACATTTCCCTCATGGCTGAAAAAAGAAAACACCCGCTCAAAATGAGCATCGTTTCTCGATGTCGTTGACCATCGGCGTTAACACTTTGCAAGGTAACTTTAGTTGTCTGTTCCCCTTCCCATACTAATTACGTCTGTAATAAAACGTAATGTTGATCGAAATTACAAGGGGAGAAAGAGCGGCAGTAGTACCCTTAGCACGGAGTGGGAGGTGGGGTAAGGGTGGGTGAGTATTCACATGTTCCCCACGGTTAAAGATGTCGCTCGATGAGTCATCGGTAACATGACATTTACTTCGAATCTTGGCGGTGGTTGTGGTGGATCTAAGGTATATTGATCCCCGCCATAATGTGTGTAGCAGAATACGCTAAAAAAGCTGTAAACTTAATAGCTAAATTTCCCTAATCCAAGGTGTACTACCTGTCTAATAATTTTTTTTTTCTATATCTCTTTCAGGATCTGTGAAGATAATGCTGTATGATTTAGCAAGGTCAGTTACGCCTAATCAGGAGTCACACATTGTTAGAAAAAGGTCATAGATACGTCCTAAGCTGAATTCTCAATGTGTCACATCATTTGCTGCAGGTCAGTGCTAAGTTTCCAGTCTACACGCATTTTGCGTCGGTCATGTATAATGTAGAAGGCAGCCCTGGACACCTTCCCAGGTTGTAGGCGAGGTAGGTGTGGTCTGGTGTGATGTTCCGTGCATCGGGCGGGCGGGCGGGCTGGCATACCGTTCACTCACGGAGCGGTCGACGTGGCTGATAGTGGGGGTGAGCAGCGAGGGACTCAAGCAAGCCAGCGGCTGGCGGATAACTCGATTGCAGGAGATACGCGTCGAGAGCCTCGGGTTCAGTAGATTGATTGGAATATGACCCGGAGCGGGGCAGAGAGGGACACACACACACACACACACACACACACACACACACACACACACACACACAGACACACACAGACCTGTACCGTCCCTCTCCCTGGTATTGGTACTCTCAGATTTAAGGTGGTGCGAGTGGTGGACGTGAGGACAATGAGAGGAGCCAGGACGGTGTGGGGATTTCTGAAACGAAGGTGGAGGGTGATGTAAGAACGGGATATACAGCTGAATTGAAACAGCGACAGACCCACTGGGTTCGAACGAGGCTGTGTGTGTTGTGGACGAGAGGAGAAAATCACGGATTGATGTGGTGGGTGTGGCAAGACACAGAGGTTTTACAGAGAGGAAGACCTGTAAACGTATCGTAACGCTACGAAAGTGGAAATGTCAGTCGTGGATCTGAAGCGCACTGATTATTGGTTTCATGAGAAGTGTGCCCTTGTGTGTCGAGGATGAGGGAACACCAGACGTGGAGCTGCTCATCTCGTAACACCTCATTTCGAAAGAGGGATAAAAAAAAAAAAAGGAATCCATAAAACATATGAATGAAAGACTCAAGGGCAAACTTTCCGGGTTGAATACCTTAACGTCACACACAGGGAGAGAGAACTGACCGAGCAAAAGGACGAGTATTTATAAAAGTCTAAATAAACTCCTACTGATGGCTTACGGAGGGAACTGTGTAGGTCGTAGACTTGAAATGGTCGTGTGTGTGGAGACGAGGGAGGGTATGCACGTGTGGCGGGAAAACTCGGATCTTATTAGAGAAACAGCGAAGATGAAAGACTCCTTGATGTCCAGAATAGGCGATTGATCCGCGATGAACACTTCCTGTAGGCACAAATATACAACTGGACGTGGTATTACTGTAATGCAGACGATGAACAATATTCATAAGAATCAGTGACAGTCTTGATCCTCCGTCGCGCTGCCCAAAACTTGCATATGGTGTAAGAACAGTCACCCCTCGCCACCTCTAGGTCTATTACACTATCGCTCAGTATTTACAGATTATCTTTAATATCGAGCGAGAAACTGTAGATGAATCTGCAGATAAATGACGAACTTAAAGTATCCAGCAAACAGTAATCCATTCTCCCATGCTAAAGTATCAACATGCGCTGGGAGTTTGGGAACGATGGTACATTTAGATAATGATATAGGTGGATTATATTTACAGTTGTAATGATTATTGTAAAGCGATAATTTATTGAGCAGCCTCCCAGGAAAAGTTCCAGACCGTGTCGGGCGTGTTGACAACCTGTCTCATATAACGGCCCTGTTGTCATATTTTCATTGATCCTTTTAGACCTCTACGTCACTCTCGGATATCGTATGTCCACTTGTTGTGCTTAGATAATGATGATGTCTAATGACAGACTGTCACCGGAAAGTCGCGAGCCGAAAAAAATCAACATTTCACGATTTTGAGAGGACGAGCAGGTCGCTGATTGGTTGATACTCCTTTGTCTAGGGGAAGGCCACGCCCATGGCTTAGCCAAACATCCAATCATGTTTAAGATGAACGGCTTTGAATCCTGACACAAGTCAGCAGCCACAGCCTCGCCCTTCAGCTGGCCGAATTTCCCGCGTTAAACTTGGAGCCTTGGACTGCGTTCTTCGGCAGAACCCATGGCGGTAAAATATCGCCGCGCACCAGTGACTATCTCAGATATCTGGTGCGTTTGACAAGCATAACCCAATATCGGGAGCAGCAGCTTCCGTTGTTTGCTCACTTTCGTCCATCTTCCCCCTCAAAACTCGAGACTCATAATACAGGGGCCTCCCACCACCACCACCACCACTCGTCATACTCACACTGAATATTATTTCAAGAGGGAAGGAGGGAGGGAGGAGGGGAATTCTGGGAGGGAGGGAGGAGGGAATTTTTCCGCATCTCCGAATGACAAAGTGTGGAAGCTCCGTTGGCCGGGGAGGGCCTCCACTTAGCGCCCGCAATATAATACGCCACAACGACATTTTGAAAACGAATTTGTTCGTCGGCGTCCGCATATTACTCGCTATTTTTTTTTTTTGTCTCTCTCTCTCTTAGTCTGAGGAAGGCGAAGAAATTCCCTCATTCGTCGTGCCGGAGCCTGGGACTGGAGACGATAAATCTGGCGTCTTTACCCGCGCTATCTTCGTCGTTGACGCCCACCACAGTGGACGACGACAAACCTGGGGACTCCATATGGCTGAGCTGGGGGCCCGCACGTGAACGACAGTGTGCAGTGACCGACGCTCATGACAGCGACGCACATGACCGCGACGCACATGACAGCGACGCACATGACAGCGACGCACATGACAGCGACGCTCATGACCGCGACGCACATGACAGCGACGCTCATGACCGCGACGCACATGACAGCGACGCTCATGACCGCGACGCACATGACAGCGACGCACATGACCGCGACGCACATGACCGCGGCGCACATGACAGCGACGCACATGACAGCGACGCACGTGACAGCGACGCACATGACCGCGGCGCACATGACAGCGACGCACATGACAACGACGCACATGACAGCGACACATGACAGCCTGTTATACAGAAGAAGAGCACAAGGCTCGTGACAAAGACACATCACAGAACCATATGTGACGACACCAGGCAGCGAGACACGAAAATGACATTTGATAGCGAGACCTGAGGGTGATGACGCATGACAGCGAGACCTGAGGGTGACGACGCATGACAGCGAGACCTGAGGGTGACGACGCAGCATGACAGCGAGACCTGAGGATGACGACGCATGACAGCGAGACCTGAGGGTGACGACGCAGCATAACAGCGAGACCTGAGGATGACGACGCATGACAGCGAGACCTGAGGATGACGACGCATGACAGCGAGACCTGAGGGTGCCGACGCATGACAGCGAGACCTGAGGATGACGACGCATGACAGCGAGACCTGAGGGTGCCGACGCATGACAGCGAGACCTGAGGATGGCGAAGCTTGACAGCGAGACCTGAGGGTGACGACGCATGGTAGCGAGACCTGAGGGTGACGACGCATGGTAGCGAGACCTGAGGATGACGACGCATGACAGCGAGACCTGAGGATGACGACGCATGACAGCGAGACCTGAGGGTGACGACGCAGCATGACAGCGAGACCTGAGGGTGACGACGCATGACAGCAAGACCTGAGGGTGATGACGCAGCATGACAGCGAGACCTGAGGGTGAGGACGCATGACAGCAAGACCTGAGGGTGACGACGCAGCATGACAGCAAGACCTGAGGGTGACGCAGCATGACAGCGAGGACAGGACAGTGAAAGATGACAACCAAACATAGAGAGAGAGAGAGAGAGAGAGAGAGAGAGAGAGAGAGAGAGAGAGAGAGAGAGAGAGAGAGAGAGAGAGAGAGCATCCTTCAGGAGCAAGACTCTGACCAACATAAACCAGCAGTTAGGACCCCAGATATTGCCCCATAAAGCCTTAGCGGCAATAAAAGGCTAATCAAATATTTAGAGTGAGTGTCATACTGGGGGAGATGCCTCACTCTTCCTCCTCCTCCTCCCTCTCTCCCTCTCTCTCCCTCTCTCTCTCTCTTCCCCACCCTACCTACCTCCACCACCTTCCCCCACCAACACCCCAACTAACCTAATCTCCCCCCCCCCCTCCCCTCCCCTCCCTCCCCTTCCCTTCTTCTTTCTCCCCCGACCCCAAAACACAACTTATCAATTTTCCACTCGGGACTGTAAAAAGTTTTTTTTTCTTTTTTTTCCTTTTTTATGCGTAATCAAAAGAAGACGTCGCGTATACATCCCAGCCAAGTAATCTGGATAAAAGGCAGGGATGATGGGGGGGGAGGGGAGGGAGGGAGGGTGTGGTTGGAAGAGAGGGAAGGGTTGTACGGGAGGAAGGAGGAGGGACAAGGAGGGAGGAGGAGGAGGAGGAGGGGATTGTTAATACGCCTGGGGAGTGAGTTGTGGTAATGGCTAGGTGCTATAGGGGTGGGTTTGGGGGGGTGGTGCAGGTGGAGTAGGGTGGGGTGGGGAGGATATTATTATGACAGTTGTGGTGGGGATGCTACAAGGGGGGGGGGGGTTGGGGGTGGACGGGGGGGGGGGGGGGGGTAATGGTAGTGACGTAAAGGGACAACATCATGAACGAGGAAGGGTTTTTTTTTTCGTTTTTATTTGTTGTTTTTTTGTGGCGACGACTGCGGCCAGGACCAGCAGTCCTCAAGAGACCAAGCTTTATATATATATATATATATATATATATATATATATATATATATATATATATATATATATATATATATATATATATGTATTTTTTTTTTTTTAACTATTCGCCATTTCCCGCGTTAGCGAGGTAACGTTAAGAACAGAGGACTGGGCCTTTTTTGGAATATCCTCACCTGGCCCCCTTCTCTGTTCCTTCTTTTGGAAAATTAAAAAAAAAAAAACGAGAGGGGAGGATTTCCAGCCCCCCGCTCCCTCCCCTTTTAGTCGCCTTCTACGACACGCAGGGAATACGTGGGAAGTATTCTTAATCCCCTATCCCCAGGGATAATATATATATATATATATATATATATATATATATATATATATATATATATATATATATATATATATATATAATACTGAAGAAGAGAGGCGTTGAGAGAAGAGGTTGTAAGTTGTAGGTTGCAACGAGTAGAGTAAACCATTGTTCCTCTATGTTACGTGTGAAGGTTAGGGGCCTGGTGGGCGACTCTGCACGGAACACACAACCAGCTTTATAAACCGCAATGTGCTGTTATGGAAAGAAAAATATCTAATATTATCCCAGTATTACATGACACATGTCCGTATACACGATCATTTATAGTCCACTTCAAGCTGGTTCAGATCAGAACCCACAAACAGACGGTGGGCACATACAGACGCAGCAGTACTGGCTGTCCCCAGCCATCCAGACCTGACCCGACCTTACCCTAACTAACCCTGGGTCATCACGGCGGCACTGACGTTAAGATATGGGACTCAATGTGTCCAGCCTCAACTTTCTAACACACCTCCCTCCTTCCCTCCCCTTTAGCATTATCGTTACTTCTTAGTTTCTAAGACTACCAAGCTTTATCTGTTAATCCTTCGTGATTAAGAGGTTCGCAGAATTCATGATGCTACTGGCACTTAACTTAGCCTCACAGATAATTGACAGGGCTACTAATCAGTTGTCTTCAACAAAGGGAAAGCAGTCAATGAGACTTCCGGGGAACTGGGTAAACCTTCTTTCTGAAAAGGGGAGCGGGTCGTTGCCATTGGAAACGACGCGAGAGAGAGTAAGGAGTTCCAAAGCTTAGCCGTGTAAGGAAAGAAAAAAAAAAAGACTTCACAACGGCCTTCCTTCGAGTTGCCAGCAGCCACACAGTCCACATGTGACGCGGTGACTTGATAGGCATCTAATGGCGGGGGAGCACAAGCAGCTACGTCTCGGAGGCAAAAAACAGGAGTAATATCTATACAAGAGGGAGAAAGAACAGCTTTGGGGCGTAGGGCAAGTGGGTCAAAATGTGAGGTTAGACTGGAAAAGTTGGTAGGACGGATTGATTTAGACTAGACTCTGCCAACTAGGTATGTGGAGCTAGAACCTCCTCAGATATGAAGGCAGTACTCATACAAGGTGGAGTCAGTCCTTGCTACATAATAGGATCAACTGTTCGGAGGAAAAGAATCTTTGGCCTCAGGAGAGGATTCCCAGTTTCATCGAGGCGGACTTAGCTTTGTATGTTCTGCGAGGTTTCCAAGGTAAATAGAATGTTATTGTGATACCACGTATGTTTGTCGAGCTGAATGATGGCATTGTAGGTCCATCTCAGGCGAGGGGAAAGTTCTGAGGGTCTTAGAAAAAGGAATGACAAGAAATTGTTTTCACTCCGCTGCGTCTGTCCCATTGAGAGATTCTATCGAAATCTGAATTTATAGAGGCAGTTATGATGAGACGAGAAGTAGATCGAGCAAGAGATGGAACAGACTTAGGAGAAGTGGTGGGATGCATTATTGTGTCGTCAGCATAATAGTGCTCTTGGCTATCTGGTGAGAAAGAAAATAACTTATAAGAAAGGAAGAATAGCGTAGGAGATAAGAGAGAACCCTTTGGGACACCGTTGGTGATAAGAGAAGAGGGAGTTGATTAGTTTTCGAGATAGATCTGGTTAGGGGCGGACATCAGCATTACTCTCCTCTTCGATTTTTTCTGCCCTTTTCAAAAAGAAACAAATATGAATGCAATACCACCGGTCGAGGTGGATTGGTTGGTTCCCAGGTCCACCTTGACCGACACTCAAGTGACTGAGGACCTACTTCTCCATTCCTCTGGTCACACCTTCCAGACTCGACCTTTTTTTTCTCTGCTCATTTCTAAAACTTTTACGGCCTCAAATCAGGCCTTCCCTCTGTAGAACTCCATCACTCCTCTTCTTTTCCTGATTTTCTTCTCACTGAAACTCCATCTGCTCAAGGTTACTTCTCATATAAGATCGGATCTCTAGCTGAAGTCTTTATCATCGTTACCACCTTTTGAGGTTATACTCGTTCTCTTCCTCGGGCTGAACATATTTCTTCTCTCTGTTTGGACTTTCGCAGTGTGTCAGAATGGGGAAGCATTAATCTAAATTTACTTGTACTTAAAACATAGTTCCTTCCTATATCTATATCTAAAGATAACTTGTTTCCTTCTCTTCAAATGTAAAGCTGTACAACTTAACACTGAAATAACATAACATGTTGGGCGTAACCATATCTTCCACTTTATCAGGGAAGTCCAACATTCTCAGCACCACAAAGTCTGCTTCTGGGAGTGTTGTGTAGGTGACGTACGCCTTAGTATGGAGATTTAGGATGGCTCCTCCTCCATAGCGTTATTAACTGAAGTAGAATGTAAAGCATTCTTTCTTATCAATTCTCCTGGTATCACCTCTCTTCAACCATCCCTCTCTGTACGCAGCGATGTTGCTGCCCTCTCTCTCTCTCTCTCTCTCTCTCTCTCTCTCTCTCTCTCTCTCTCTCTCTCTCTCTCTCTCTCTCTCTCTCTCTCTCTTCTACAGGTGTTACTCTGGGCACTGTTCTCGTGAGCTGTCTGCTTGTGTCCCCCCTCCCACAAGACTTGGCTGCGAGGCACGCGTCTGTTTACTGCTTCCCACAGTTACTGTGTGGAGACCGGCCATTCGAGAAGTAACCCTCACGATACCTCCTCCTCCTCCTCCTCCTCTGGAACAGCTAAGCTTTGGAGATCTCCCCTTTCTTTTGTCTTTTCCACTTCATATAATCTTTCTGCCTTCAAGTGTCAGGTCTACATACACCTGCAGAGTCCTGGTTTATTTCTGCTTCTTTTTTTCTATTTCTCTCAGTGTGAGTAGGGCATGATTTACCCGCGCCATGTCGGTCACTATAAGGAGAAAGTCTGGACACCGGAATGGCTAGTTAAGCACTTAAGCTCACTGATACGACCCTTGGATGTGACGGCCTGGCCATTATTCCCAAACGTGTACCCTCATGCTCGAGGGTCGTGCCATCGTGCCCTAAGTGTCGTACCGTCGTGCTCAAGGGTCGTACCGTCGTGCTCAAGGGTCGTACCGTCGTGCTCAAGGGTCGTACCGTCCTGCTCAAGGGGTTATTTCGTGCAGTTGTACAATGGTTGTGAGTTATTATCTGCTTATAGCGTTTCAGGTTGAAATAGAGGAAAAAATGTTTGAGAGAGAGAGAGAGAGAGAGAGAGAGAGAGAGAGAGAGAGAGAGAGAGAGAGAGAGAGAGAGAGAGAGCACTTGCTCGTGCTTGCGACGAGATTTTGCCCACCAAAAAGAGAAGTCCGGGCTAACCCGTAATGTTCGTAGAGGAGGATGAAGAACGAGACGTGTGAGAGACGTATTGGTTAAGTGTGAGACGGAGAGGCTTGTATGATCTTGGACGTGAGTACCGGCAGACCACGGGTGTGTGTGTGTGAGGTAGGTAAGGAGGAGAAAAAGACACACCAGCCACTTGAAGCCAAGGTGGGGTGAAACTCGACGGGCGATGAAGTACGGAGCACAACGCGTACGTAGCCGCCATAAATAAACCCCTACCGATGATAGTCAGGCCGGGTGGTACGGGTAGAGCCTTCACTGGTCGGCGGGTGAGAGAGAGAGAGAGAGAGAGAGAGAGAGAGAGAGAGAGAGAGAGAGAGAGAGAGAGAGAGAGAGAGAGAGCTGCTATTCACCTGACCATCAATCTTTACTTTTATGGGCAGTTCCAGCGACAATAGCCGGAATTTTGTCCCCCACCCCTGTCGGTCGTCGGCGTTATCGTCCGTCTGGCCTGCTTTTATCGTCCGACTGACCTTCATTATCGTCCGATTGGCCTGTTGTATCGTCCGACTGGTCCGGGTTATTTTTATCGTCGTCCGACTGACCTTCATTATCGTCCGACTGACCTTCATTATCGTCCGACTGAGCTTCATTATCGTCCGACTGAGCTTCATTATCGTCCGACTGACCTTCATTATCGTCCGACTGACCTTCATTGTCGTCCGACTGACCTTCATTATCGTCCGACTGACTGTCATTATCGTCCGACTGACTGTCATTATCGTCCGACTGACCTTCATTGTCGTCCGACTGACCTTCATTATCGTCCGACTGACTGTCATTATCGTCCGACTGACCTTTATTATCGTCCGACTGACTGTCATTATCGTCCGACTGACCTTCATTATCGTCCGACTGACCTTCATTGTCGTCCGACTGACCTTCATTATCGTCCGACTGACTGTCATTATCGTCCGACTGACTGTCATTATCGTCCGACTGACCTTCATTGTCGTCCGACTGACCTTCATTGTCGTCCGACTGACCTTCATTATCGTCCGACTGACTGTCATTATCGTCCGACTGACCTTTATTATCGTCCGACTGACTGTCATTATCGTCCGACTGACCTTCATTATCGTCCGACTGACCTTCATTGTCGTCCGACTGACCTTCATTGTCGTCCGACTGACTGTCATTATCGTCCGACTGACTGTCATTATCGTCCGACTGACCTTCATTGTCGTCCGACTGACCTTCATTATCGTCCGACTGACCTTCATTATCGTCCGACTGACTGTCATTATCGTCCGACTGACCTTTATTATCGTCCGACTGACTGTCATTATCGTCCGACTGACTGTCATTATCGTCCGACTGACCTTCATTGTCGTCCGACTGACCTTCATTATCGTCCGACTGACCTTCATTATCGTCCGACTGACTGTCATTATCGTCCGACTGACCTTTATTATCGTCCGACTGACTGTCATTATCGTCCGACTGACTGTCATTATCGTCCGACTGAAATGCTGACGGCTAACTTGTCGGACCAGCCAGCAACACCGTCACACGACCACACGACCATCTTGCACCGCACGACCACCACCCTCCCAGCACGACCACACCACCACCCACCCAGCACGACCACACCACCACCCACCCAGCACGACCACACCACCGCCCACCCAGCACGACCACACCACCACCCACCCAGCACGACCACACCACCACCCACCCAGCACGACCACACCACCACCCACCCAGCACGACCACACCACCACCCTCCCAGCACGACCACACCACCGCCCTCCCAGCACGACCACACCACCACCCTCCCAGCACGACCACACCACCACCCTCCATACACCACTTCACCACCACCTCTCCCGATTCAGCCCGTATCACCAGTCGACCCCACACATATCCTCCACCATCCTTCAAATCTGAATGTATATATACACATGTCTCATCTGTATATCAGTAATTTATATGCTCGCCATTTTTTGTGGAATTGCCACCACCCGTGTGTGTGTGTGTGTGTGTGTGTGTGTGTGTGTGTGTGTGTTGTACAGCTCCCGAGCTGCACTCTACCACCTTTAACAACCACTGGGGTTGTTGTTCAGTATTGCATTTACTATAATTCATCATTTCCCAGAATTCTGGATCTGTCGGGAAAGATACACAAGTCTGCTGCTCCCAACACTTACTCGTTCCCTGCCTTCCAGGTTGTACACGTGAGCCATACACACACACACACACATCAGGTTCTGAAAAGAATGTTGATCTGAATCTTTCGTGAGACAGGGACAATGAGATGGTCAACGAGGGTACTGAATGTTGTTCTCGCTAACTCGCTTCCCTCCGGTGTTTACCTGAAATTATAGTCCTCGCCAACTCCATCCTCTGCCAGTGGGATGTTTCCTTCCCTGATATATGTGAAACCGACATTCGACATGTATTTGTTTGATGTCAAGAAAGATTATAGTTTCTTCCTCGTACGGAGCCAGACATCTGGCAAATGATTTGTTTACCTAGTGTGTGTGTGTGTGTGTGTGTGTGACGGTCAAGCAGACCCTGTATTTCCATGGTAACTGGGAGTTGCGTTCGCGTGGGTGTGGCGGGAGGTGCTTTACCGTAGGTAGGGAGTGAGACAGGGTAAGTGTGGCGGAGGTATGGCACGTGGGTGTGGAGGGACTTGTGGCAAGTGGGTGTGGAGGATGGTGTGGCACGTGTGTGTGGAGGGACTTGTGGCGCGTGTGTGTGGAGGGAGGTGTGGCACGTGTGTATGGAGGGAGGTGTGGCACGTGGGTGTGGAGGGGGCGTGTGTATGTGGAGGGAGGTGTGGCACGTGTGTGTGTGGAGGGAGGTGTGGCACGTGTGTATGGAGGGACTTGTGGCGCTTGTGTGTATGGAGAGAGGTGTGGCGCGTGTGGGTGTGGAGGAAGGTGTGGCACGTGGGTGTGTGGAGGGAGGTGTGGCACGTGGGTGTGGAGGGAGATCACAGGAAAATATAAAGAGTTACGAGAAACGAGTTACATGTGAGGGCGGGTTTCAGGTGTTACTGTCTGTCTGGGTGGAGAAATTGCATGATGATGGACTGAAAGCCAGCAGCCACGCGTAGATAGCACAGAAAGAAGAAACACCCCACTTGGGGCCAAGGAATGATCCTTGACAGTAAATGAAGTGTTGGCCCACCGACAGGCAGTCACTGACCCCCTCGATGCTCAGGTGGGTAGTACCTTGGTCCGTGGCTACCCCACCACCTACTACCTATCTAGGAAGGCACCTGGGGAGGAGATCCAGTCACGTACTGTAGGGGGTGATGCATCGCTAGTCGCCCCGGGGAGACCAGCGCCGCCTCGTGGGTAGAGTAAAGGTAGAAAATAAAAGCCACCAAGTCTTGGGGAGACTAGACATCATAGTGTGGGTGAGGATAAAGGTGGGGGTCATGGTTGATGTGAGAGAGAGAGAGAGAGAGAGAGAGAGAGAGAGAGAGAGAGAGAGAGAGAGAGAGAGAGAGAGAGAGAGAGAGAGGATGTGAAGTGTTGTTGTGGGAGGAGATGATGATGTCATCTCTCACGAACACGATTTAACTCTCTTCGAGTATCATGACCTAACTCTCTGACGAACGAATATTTCGGAAACCCCTTTTTTTTTTTTTTTCAATCAGGGATTCAGTTCATGTACTGAGGAAGGGGTCATGTTGTACTCAAGGGGTTACGTATTTGTACTCCAAGGTACGTCAGGAGTGAAGCCGTCAAACTCGAGAGATTAAGTAGTTGTTCTGAAGCGATGAATTCATTGTACCCAAGGAGTTAAACATTCGTACCCAAGGCTAAGCGAATCACACGTTTTAAGATAATATGGAAGCCAAAATGTTATCTATATATATATATATATATATATATATATATATATATATATATATATATATATATATATATATATATATATATATACAAGACTTGAAATCATTAGGAAAAGAAGGAATGAAAGACAAAACAGATAATGAAAGTAGATCACATAAGTTAAAATGAATAATGGATGGAGAATGTGAAGGTCACGTTAATGGAAAAAGTTACCACGTAAAAGTGTGAGTAAAAGTCTGGATGAAAGTGACATTAAACTGTCATTCCTGGTGAATATGATCTAACGTGAAATTAAAAGTGGAATTTAATTTCAGGTCAAACATGTGGGTAAAACCTAACTTCAAGCCGGAGCGACAGTGGAGGCGAGAGTTATGATAGCACTGTTTGGTCAAATGAGATATTGGACTTCAGAGCAGAGGTGCAGGGTAGAGGTGCAGGGTAAAGGTGCAGGGTAGTGGTGCAGGGTAGAGTTGCAGGGTAGTATTGCAGGGTTGAGGTGAAGGGTAGTGGTGTAGGGTAGAGGTGCAGTGTAGTTGTGCAGGGAAGAGGTGCAAGGTAGAGGTGCAGGGTAGAGTTGCAGGGTAGTATTGCAGGGTTGAGGTGAAGGGTAGTGGTGCAGGGAAGAGGTGCAGGGTAGAGGTGCAGGGTAGTGGTGCAGGGTAGAGTTGCAGGGTAGTATTGCAGGGTTGAGGTGAAGGGTAGTGGTGCAGGGTTGAGGTGCAGGGTAGTAGTGCAGAGTAGAGTTGCAGGGTAGTATTGCAGGGTTGAGGTGAAGGGTAGTAGTGCAGGGTAGAGGTGCAGTGTAGTTGTGCAGGGTAGAGTTGCAGGGTAGTGGTGCAGGGTAGAGGTGCAGAGAATAGGTGAAGGGTAGTGGTGCAAGGTAGAGTTGCAGGGTAGTGATGCAGGGTAGTAGTGCAGGGTAGAGGTGCAGAGAAGTGTTGCAGCGTAGAGGTGCAGGGTATAGGTGCACGGTGGTGGTGCAGTGAAGCATAGGTGTGTGTGTGTGTGTGTGTGTGTGTGTGTGTGTGTGTATACGCAGTGGAGTAAAGACACCGTACAAGGTTGAGACCTGGCAACGCTAGTGTAAAATCCCTCTCCCCGTAACCCACTGAGAGTAAGCAAACACACACACCCACAGACACACACACACACACACACACACACACTCACTCACATATATATATACAAATAGAAAAACACAACGCGTACACTATCTCTCGCGCCTTAAATACACAACTCCTCCAACTCCGCCTTTCCTCTGTATTTCCAGCCTCTGACATTTCCTCCATCTTTCCTCCTCTCTACCACTCCCATCTTCTGCCCTTTTACACAGGACCACAACATTGGTAAGAGTGGAGAGCGAGGACTCGGACGCGTGCCGGTTCGTCGACAGCGAGGAAGTCCAAGCCGTAATGAAGCCAATCGAACACCGCTGAATAAGGTCCCGGCGGTAATGGCGCTGTCAGAGCACTCCCGGCCACTCCACAAGTGGTGCCCGCGACGTGCTTGGTTTTTTACCTTTATTTCAGTAGTTCGGGAGGTCAGGAGAGGGTAGGAGAGGTCAGGAGAGGGTAGAGGAGGGCAGAAGAGGGTAGGAGGGGTCAGGAGAGGTCAGGAGAGGGCAGGAGAGGTCAGGAGAGGGTAGGAGGGGTCAGAAGAGGGCAGGAGAGGTCAGGAGAGGGCAGGAGAGGTCAGGAGAGGGTAGGAGGGGTCAGAAGAGGGCAAGAGAGCATAGGGGAGGTCATCAGAGTGTAGGAGAGCACAGGAGAGGTCATCAGAGGCAGGAGAGGTCAGAGGACATCAGTAGAGGTTAGGAGAGATGCGAAGTAGTGAGGAGAGGTTGGAAGGGTGTAGGATAGGTCAGGAGAGCCAAGGTTTGGTCATGGGAGGGTAGGAGAGGTCAGAAGAGGTTAGGGGTGGTCAGGAGAGACCAGCGACGGTCTAGAAAGTAGGAGAGGCCACAGGAGGACAGAAAAGGTTATGAAGGATTAGCTGAGGTCAGATGATATCAGGAAAGGCCAAGAGTACCCTCGTTATGTCCATTGTTACATTTAGCTTCACCTTTACGCAGAGCACAACACCTCCACCTACCTTGTCTAGATCTGTGCTCGTAGCACCACATCTTGGTGTCGATAACTTGGCTAATAAGTGATTATAAGTAGCGTCTATCCAGGTCCGTTATTAACTGTGATATCAGGCTTATCTGATAGAGCATACGATGCCAGTTCACCTCGTTTTAGGTCAACAATTATGGTGGTAGTTTTACAAGTCATTAATGCATCGCTTGGGAGGGAGGGAGGGAGGGAGGGAGAGGCGATGTGCATTGCGTGACAAGTATCTGAGGCCAGACCTCAGTCATCTGGGATTGTACCTGACCCATCAGTGTGTGTCTCACCTGACTCGTCTGACAGCTGACCTTCTGGAGTGATATTGGCCTTTTCTTAACCTTGCTCTTGGCAAGTAGCTGATTTTTTTTTTTTGTCTAAAATGTTTACTCAACCGAGCGCCATTCAAGAGCAAGTCTTCTTTAGCATAATGATTTCATCAGCAGTAAAAGTATCCCACACATGTTTGTAATCAAACCCCTCAGACCACCAAATACTCTCAACTCTGATCCAGATACAAATCATTCTGTCTGAAACTATCTTATGTTGGTGATTGGGTCTGCTTCTTCTTATGTTGGTGATTGGGTCTGCATCTTGTTATTTTAACCATATATCATCTGCACCTTAAAAAGACCGTACTATCTGTCTGTCTGTGTCTGTCTTTCCGTTCGTTACCTGTTTACAGTCCGAATAAGATGTACGCACGATGACTAACCCACCCATACACAGTTGCCAATATTTCATTTGTTTCCATAGGACGATAGGAATTGCTGGCTGTCTAGGTGATATATTTTCGGGAATATAGTACACTATAGCATTTAAGTTAATGATCTGGAAGACTGTGCCGGCAATATGTGAGGAATGAAGAGGAAAATGGCGGGGATGATTAGTTAAGCTACTGAACAATGTCACTCAGCCGCTTAGGGTGTCTTGGTCAGGAAGGGAGGGAGTAGTGGTGAGGGAGGGTGTGGTGTGGTGAGGGAGGTATAGTAGCCGTGGAAGGGGGGAGGGAATTATGGTGGTGAGGGAAGGTGTAGTAACCAAATGGTGGCGGTGGTGAAGGAGGGTGTAGTAATCCCTCCTACAGGAGCGAGCAGACATTGGCCCGGAAGCTCCGAGACTACTGCTACCCAGGACCCTATCTTGCTACTGCCACCCCCAACCTTTCCGCAGTCCTCCCTGAACTTGCTAGTAAGCGACCTGTACTTTCCTGGGATCTCCTCTCATCTACCGTGAACCCAGGTGTGTGTGTTCCAGTCTGGGCAACAGCTACGCAGTCTTCTGCAGTGCCCTCAGCTATAGCTTGTACCTCGAGCGTTCCAAGTCTTCCAGTTTAGCCTGAGGTTAACAGAGCTTCCTCTTGTTCTTGTTCGTATATCTTTATATATAAAAGACCCTCGACAAATGGTGAGGTTATTAGGGCCATCGTCCATTTCATCTCGAAACACTCTCAACCTATTGTTACTTCCGGTTATCCGTTTTTAGCCCTTTCTTTGACCTTGGAAATTATGACTGCGATCCAATATCATTTCCATCTCGACCATCTTTAACCTTTTTCCCACGAAATTCCGGGGCCTCTGTAAGAACGGGATATGAATCACGCACACACACACACACACACACACACACACACACACACACACACACACACACACATCGTCTGCTGAGAACCTGTGAAGTAGCTTCCCTCTTTTCTACTTGATCCCTTGTAAGGTCCTGCTGTATAGATCACAAAAAAAGCTATAGAAAAATAGCGTATTTCCCTTCATCATTGTGGAGGATGTCCTTAGTAAATTTCCCCGAGTACAACCAGTGTGGGGGAGGGAGGGAGAGAGGGAGGGAGCCAAGCGTGAGACATCTTGCTAATTTTTTCTGAACTTCACTGGCTTAAAGGCGCTGAGCAGAGCACCACTTTATCTCGACTATGGCCAGGTGAGTATGGAGATGATGGTGGTGGTGGTACGGTGGTGATGATGGTGTGGAGGTGGTGGTGTGTTGGCGCTGGGATAATGATGATGATGGTGTGGAGGTGGTGATGTGGTGGTGGTAGTGTGGTGGTGCGGTATGTTGGTGGTGGTATGATGGTGATGATGGTGTGGAGGTGGTGATGCGGTGGTGGTAGTGTGGTGGTGTTGTGGTGGTATGTTGGTGGTAGTATGATGGTGATTATGGTGTGGAGGTGGTGGTGATAGTGGTGTAGAGGCGGTGGTGGCTGTATGAGGGTGGCGATAGCGGTGGTTCACGTGGGGATAGCGTTGGTGGTGTGGGTGGTGTGGAGGCGGTGTTGTTGGTGGGTGTGTGGAGGCGAAGGAGGATGCTGGGCCGGAGGTGTGGTAGTAGTGTGTGTGGGTGTGTGTGGGTGAAGGTCAGATGTTTGTAGAAGGGAAGTGTGTGGTCATGACATGTAGGGTGTGTTGTGTGTGTGTGTGTGTGTGTGTGTGTGTGTGTGTGTGTGTGTGTGTGTGTACAGAAGGGAGGAATTAAAGGGACTTTAGACACACACACACACACACACACACACACACACACACACACACACACACACACACACACGTATTTTCTCTGGAACATAGGCTTTTAAAGTATCATTTTGATCTTGACATCAGGTAAAAACAGCCAGTTTAAAATGTTATCTTTACCATGAAGTTTGTCAGTCACCGTGTGCCAGTCTGGTGGGTGAGTGAGCAGTATTTGGGTGACTTGCTGACCACTACGATAAAATAATTTCCTGCTTTGTCAAGGATTTTTGTCCCTGTTGCTGTCAGGTGAATAATTGTTTCTCTCTCTCTCTCTCTCTCTCTCTCTCTCTCTCTCTCTCTCTCTCTCTCTCTGGGGAGCTCGTTAAGTAGATATAGTCGCTTACCCCCTGACGTCCGGGTGTGGGTAAATCCGTTTTCTATTCGAGAAACTGCTGATGTTATAACGTTGTTTGAAATGTATTGAGAGAAATTCATACATATGTATATATATTTTTTTTCACCTCACGTGTTCAGGATCAGGATGTTACCATGGTGTCAGGCGAGGTTCCCATAACCCACGCGCACGTTGCTACGACCTATGGGTATGATGGCCTGGCCTTTGGCCTCATCCTTCAGGGTCAGGTCAAGGGCCCGGCCAGCACACTGAAGGGTAGTAACATTGTGTTCAAGGGTCGTGTTGGGTCATACCGTCGTGTTCATCTGGTTCAAAGGTTTGCTTACCCTTGACCCGCTGTATTTGGTGAGACCATCTCCTTTACCCCTGGGATTGTGGCAGCTAGAAAAAGAAAGAACGAAAGAAATACAGTGTGGAAGCTTGTCTCTTCTACATCTTTCATTCAGATGAAAGAATGGAAAAGAAAAAAGTCTACAGCTGGTCCTCAGGAAAATATCCTCTGGGGATGACCTCAAGGGCAGCAGCAGTAGGGCTGTGGGGACGCCGGCTCGGGCTACTCGAAGTCGTAGTCGAAGTCCCTACAGACGCCGAACTCTGTGGATGGCTTTGTGAGACATCTCGCGTATGAAAGCCTCTCACCATCCGCTCAACAAGGCCGTACACCCCTTTCAAGGAGAGCTAGGGAAGCTGCCCGTGTGAGACCCATCCATACTACTCATGAGGGCTCTTTAAGTATGGGCGAACATTACGTGTAGAGCGGGAGATCTTGTATGGAGGGAAGCCGTCACCCATCGTGGAGATGAATCTTTCGTTAGCCATATTGTGCCGGTCGAACCTCAACCCCTTGACCGTCTTCCACCTCTTATACAGAGATATAGTAAAGGCTGGAAATCTTCTCCTCCAAGATGCTAATTTTCTTGCACTTCTTCAGTGTTTTCAGAGGGTCATGTACGTGTATTTTACTAGCCAGTATATGCTGGTATGTGCCCACTGCCCGTCAAGCCAGTAAAGGCTATTGACAAAAGGCATTCCATGAAACCATGACTACGAGTCGGTTCCTCTGGTGGATTGGCTTCTGCTGGACAGTTGTAGAAGACGTGACCAGTGACTTTAAACTGAAGTGGTGTGTGTGTGTGTGTGTGCAGGCAGTACAGATAACAATAACCTTGGAGTCCTTATGGCGGGTATCTCCTCTGAGACTTTCATGCGTTCGATGTCTGAAACAAGTCGCAAGGCCGTTTCTATTTGCCTGCAGAGTCCCTTCTGTCGGACATCAACAGAGAGTCTCTTATTCATATCTTGCCCTGAATCCACATCCACATCCCCCTGGAGTGAACCCGACCCAGATGATTACTAAGTACCCTTTGGGAGATTTTTCCTAATTACGAACACGATCAATCTGTGTCATCGTCTCTTCTCCTATTCTGACACTGCTTTGCAGAATCTATCTTCGGTCGTTGCCATGTTCTGCTTCAGGTGTTTTCGTGTAAGCGGGTAACAGACAGAGACGTTAGTGGTTTATGTCATTCATTAGCGCATTTGCGAAGGTCCATGTTCGCTGGGCCAACCGCTTGTCTTACAGTGACTTTCCCGGAATACTCTCCTGACTCGTTGGTGGTTTGCCTTTGTTTCCCAGCCGATGTTGGCGTCCATCTGGCGGTGAGGAGGGTGTCCCTCACTCTCAGGCACGAGTACCCTTCCTCCCCTCCTGAACAGGCCACCCAACACCCCCGCCTTATCCAAGACTCTTGAGGCAATGGTTCGATCTGGTGGGTGTAAATTCCTGGGTAGTTTATCCCTCGACTTTCTTCACAAGTTGGTAAGGCAGTTTGTCTCCAGCACTGGGCTCTCTCAGTGTCCCCCGTGTAACTTTAACTCCAGCTTGATAATCGCCCAGTTGTTCGTGCTCATCGTTTGCAGCTGACAGTATGGTGTAGGCGCTTTTTCTAAGCGTGTCTGGTGACCGTGTGTCGTCGTCCCACGTGCTGTGTGGTTGCCGATGGCTACATGACTAATAAATAACCAGACCCGGGGCTGATCTTGCGGCGTCATGCTGTGTACTGCCTGAGGAACATCTCTCTCTCTTATGATGTAAGTTTGAATGCCATTGTCTCCTTTGTCTGAACAATCCTGATTGTTTACTTACCAGTCTGTTAAGACACAGGACTCTGTCTCGTATCGGTCAGTCCCTCTGCTCCCACAGTCACTGCCGATGGGACGACACCTCACAGAAATAGCGATCAGGTCTGGTCAGAGGTTCGAGAGGGTCAATCTTGGATGTGGGTCGAGACTCGACGGAGTTTGCCAGTCTTTCCGCCGCTTGAAATGCTATTATACAGCTTGCGTGAGCTGGCAGAGGAGATCTGTTATCATAGGGTCGTGCTGGCTTGTGTGCTGAGTTTGGACGTGGCTGAGGTGATCAGTAAAGCAGCGGGGATAAAGGAAGAGACAAGTCCTTATTTACCATATACAACGCTAATGCGTGTACCGGAGGAGGACAGGGGGCATACTGGAGGCAATGGTAGGTGTAAAGGGGAGGATGATTATTTATTCTCTTTCTCTCCTTCTCCTTCTCCTTCTCCTCCTCCTCCTCCTCCTCCTCCTCCTCCTCCTCCTCCTCCTCCTCCTCCTCCTCCTCCTTCTCCTCCTCCTCCTCCTTCTTCTCCTTCTTCGTCTCCTTCTCCTGGTGTTGTTCCCCAGTGACCTCAGACCTGCCGGCTGAGGTCGTGACCAAGAAGCACCAGAGGTGATGGCCATATATCAGGAGTGTAACATTACTGGAACACGCTTTGACACTGGCTACACCAGCCTGGATGCAGGACTGGAACCGATGCATTATTCTTCTTGGCTGCATTCCAGGGTTTGTGGTGTGGAATCCATGGTCTGGAACTTGGATAAGAGCTGGCAGGACCAGCTGCTCTCTGGCGTTCCAGACGATTCCAGGAGGCTAGTGGCGTGCTAAGTATCAGTAGCGTTCCAGCGGTGCTCAGGACCCGCCGGGCTCTGGATCCGACTTTCCTTGGCTTCCAGGCAACGAGACGAATGAAAAACTACGGATATAATGATAATGATAGTGATAATACTTATTATTATTATTATTATTATTATTATTATTATTATTATTATTATTATTATTATTATTGTTATTATTATTATTATTATTATTGTTATTATTATTATTATTATTATTATTATTATTATTATTATTATTATTATTAATATTATTATTATCATCATTATTATTGCTGTTACTGCTGTTACTGCTGTTGCTGCTGCTACTGCTGTTACTGCTGTTACTGCTGTTGCTGCTGCTACTGCTGTTACTGCTGTTGCTGCTGCTACTGCTGTTACTGCTGTTGCTGCTGCTACTGCTGTTACTGCTGTTACTGCTGTTGCTGCTGCTACTGCTGTTACTGCTGTTACTGCTGTTACTGCTGTTACTGCTGTTACTGCTGTTGCTGCTGCTACTGCTGTTGCTACTGCTGTTGCTACTGCTGTTACTGCTGTTGCTGCTGCTACTGCTGTTACTGCTGTTGCTGCTGCTACTGCTGTTACTGCTGTTACTGCTGTTACTGCTGTTACTGCTGTTACTGCTGTTACTGCTGTTACTGCTGTTACTGCTGTTGCTGCTGCTACTGCTGTTACTGCTGTTACTGCTGTTGCTGCTGCTACTGCTGTTACTGCTGTTGCTGCTGCTACTGCTGTTACTGCTGTTACTGCTGTTACTGCTGTTACTGCTGTTACTGCTGTTACTGCTGTTACTGCTGTTGCTGCTGCTACTGCTGTTACTGCTGTTGCTGCTGCTACTGCTGTTGCTACTGCTGTTGCTACTGCTGTTGCTACTGCTGTTGCTACTGCTGTTGCTACTGCTGTTGCTACTGCTGTTGCTACTGCTGTTGCTACTGCTGTTGCTACTGCTGTTGCTACTGCTGTTGCTACTGCTGTTGCTACTGCTGTTACTGCTGTTACTGCTGTTACTGCTGTTACTGCTGTTACTGCTGTTACTGCTGTTACTGCTGTTACTGCTGTTACTGCTGTTACTGCTGTTACTGCTGTTACTGCTGTTACTGCTGTTACTGCTGTTACTGCTGTTACTGCTGTTACTGCTGTTACTGCTGTTACTGCTGTTACTGCTGTTACTGCTGTTACTGCTGTTACTGCTGTTACTGCTGTTACTGCTGTTACTGCTGTTGCTGCTGCTACTGCTGTTACTGCTGTTGCTGCTGCTACTGCTGTTACTGCTGTTACTGCTGTTACTGCTGTTACTGCTGTTACTGCTGTTACTGCTGTTGCTGCTGCTACTGCTGTTACTGCTGTTGCTGCTGCTACTGCTGTTGCTACTGCTGTTGCTACTGCTGTTGCTACTGCTGTTGCTACTGCTGTTGCTACTGCTGTTGCTCCTACTGCTACTGCTGTTACTGCTGTTGCTGCTGCTACTGCTGTTGCTACTGCTGTTGCTACTGCTGTTGCTCCTACTGCTACTGCTGTTACTGCTGTTGCTGCTGCTACTGCTGTTACTGCTGTTACTGCTGTTACTGCTGTTGCTGCTGCTACTGCTGTTACTGCTGTTGCTGCTGCTACTGCTGTTGCTACTGCTGTTGCTACTGCTGTTGCTCCTACTGCTACTGCTGTTACTGCTGTTGCTGCTGCTACTGCTGTTACTGCTGTTACTGCTGTTACTGCTGTTGCTGCTGCTACTGCTGTTACTGCTGTTGCTGCTGCTACTGCTGTTGCTACTGCTGTTACTGCTGTTGCTGCTGCTACTGCTGTTACTGCTGTTACTGCTGTTACTGCTGTTACTGCTGTTGCTGCTGCTACTGCTGTTACTGCTGTTACTGCTGTTGCTGCTGCTACTGCTGTTACTGCTGTTGCTGCTGCTACTGCTGTTACTGCTGTTGCTGCTGCTACTGCTGTTACTGCTGTTGCTGCTGCTACTGCTGTTACTGCTGTTACTGCTGTTGCTGCTGCTACTGCTGTTGCTACTGCTGTTGCTACTGCTGTTACTGCTGTTACTGCTGTTACTGCTGTTACTGCTGTTACTGCTGTTACTGCTGTTACTGCTGTTACTGCTGTTACTGCTGTTGCTGCTGCTACTGCTGTTACTGCTGTTACTGCTGTTACTGCTGTTACTGCTGTTACTGCTGTTACTGCTGTTACTGCTGTTACTGCTGTTACTGCTGTTGCTGCTGCTACTGCTGTTACTGCTGTTACTGCTGTTGCTGCTGCTACTGCTGTTACTGCTGTTGCTGCTGCTACTGCTGTTGCTACTGCTGTTGCTACTGCTGTTGCTACTGCTGTTGCTGCTGCTCCTGCTACTGCTGCTGCTGCTGTTGCTCCTACTGCTACTGCTGTTACTGCTGTTACTGCTGTTACTGCTGTTGCTGCTGCTACTGCTGTTACTGCTGTTGCTGCTGCTACTGCTGTTACTGCTGTTACTGCTGTTGCTACTGCTGTTACTGCTGTTGCTGCTGCTACTGCTGTTACTGCTGTTGCTGCTGCTACTGCTGTTACTGCTGTTACTGCTGTTGCTCCTACTGCTACTGCTGCTGTTACTGCTGCTACTGCTGTTACTGCTGTTGCTGTTGCTACTGCTGTTACTGCTGTTGCTGCTGCTACTGCTGTTGCTCCTGCTGCTGCTCCTGCTGTTACTACTGCTCATGCTGCTACTGCTGCTACTGCTGTTACTGCTGTTGCTGCTGCTACTGCTGTTACTGCTGTTGCTGCTGCTACTGCTGTTGCTACTGCTGTTGCTACTGCTGCTGCTTCTGCTGCTGTTGTTACTGTATACCCTTAGGTATAATATCCGTCTTGTTCAAGGGGTATAGGTATACCGTCGTCCAGCTCCAGCGGCGGCGGGCATCGAGGGCTGTACCTGAAGTAAGAGAGGTGACCCACAGGAAGAAGGATTGGTGGCTGTGGACTTGCCCGGGCTGGGAGAGAGAGAGAGAGTGAGAGAGAGAGAGAGAGAGAGAGAGAGAGAGAGAGAGAGAGAGAGAGAGAGAGAGAGAGAGAGAGAGAGAGAGAGAGAGAGAAGGGGAGGGGGAGGGCGGTCATGACGGCAGACGTGGATATAACCCCAAAGTTTCTGAATCGATTTGATGAAAATGTCGATACTGATCAGTCATTTGTGACGATCAAAAGAACCGATCGACGAGAAAACACGACCAAGGAGGAGGACACTTGCAGACGCTGTGAGGAAAGTTGATGGTTTGATGTGGTGGATATCATGGGTCGAAGAAGGGAGAAGAAATTTAGTCAATGCTGAGCGGCTGAACGTATGAGACAATGTGTGACGGCGAAGACACGTAGAGAGATAGGATCCCTTCCCATGCACACGAACAGATAGCCAGTCGCACACACACACACACACACACACACACACACACACACGCTGGCCGTCGACCAGCCAGCCCAGCTTTGCATGATCGACAATTTCCTCTCGAGTAGTCTCGTTATATCTTGGGTCTGACGTCCGGACAGACCCAGGTGCTGCTGCAAATGTCGCAGGGAAAGCGACAGGCAGGTCTCCCCCACCTCCCGAGGGGGAGCGGGCGGCCAGGCAAATATGACCACGACATATTCTCCTGGCGTCGGCGCCCTTCACACGGTATGAGACTCTGCTGTCGGCGGATGTGCTCGGTAAGGGAAAACGAGCTCAGGAAACAGTTCCCATCTCGCGCGAGGCTCATGCGAGACGCACTCAGACTTAACGAGGAAATAATAGACAGGGAACGGTCACCATGCGTGGAACGAGTGGCCTCCTAACAAGAACAGAGGACGGAAGACTATGATATGACCGTACGATCTTAAGTTGCAAGACGGCGAGAGAACGTGCAACGCGCGCACACACACACACACACACACCGCGAACACTCACAAAGGTAAACATATAATCGGTCGCAAATATTAGCCCAACGCTGACGGATGTAAACACACACACACACACACGCAATTAAAACTGGAAAAGCACTGACTTGAAAGGATTAAAACGCAGTCAACCAACAAGACAGGAAGTACACACACACACACACACACACACACACACACATTAACAAACCATCTGAAAATGCATTTGAACCGGAAAGAGAAAGGAAACTCCTCGACATACACAGACATACGTCGAAGATCGAAAAGATAACAAGAGACCAGCACTACTATCTCGCAGCGAAAGAAAAACTCTGGAAGGCCCAGATAAAAGACGCATATTTTTTTAAACGTCGTTACGGTCTTTCTCTGGCGTCCCTGTAATATTGTATTGGAAGTAACTACGTTACTGTGTTTTTTTTCCTGAATACAGTTGTTGATTTGATTACGGGCTGCACTTCCAGCGTGACTCGTGAAACATTGCCTTCCCTCCGCTAACGACAGCTCAGAGCGGGGACAAAATTCATTTTTTCCCCCTCCTCTATCTCTTCCATGGACTCGCAGAGTACAGGAGGGGAGGAAAAGTTTTGGGAAAGAATTTTTCGAACGCAAGGGGACTCGAGCGTTCCTCATGGTTCAGAAGGTGGTTTTGAGGCGAGGGAGATGGTCTGGAGGAGAACGGGTTGATGGTGCTCTGGTAGAGGGGAGTAAAGAAGGTGTTGAAGGAGTGGGTGTAGGTGTCAGCGGGAGAGGAAGCGTTGGAGGCGGAGGGGAGGGTTGTTCAGAGAGGGGTAGGAGTGGGAGATGGTGGGAATGGAGTGTCGCACGGTTTAGAAGAAGGAGAGGAGGAAGTGGAAAAGGGATAGGAGGAGAGGAAGGGACCAGACGGAGATTGAAGAGAGAGAGAGAGAGAGAGAGAGAGAGAGAGAGAGAGAGAGAGAGAGAGAGAGAGAGAGAGAGAGAGAGGATGAGTTGGTGGTGGTTGACTGACATGGGATGGGGGCAGAAGGGGCTGGATGACGTGGAAGTGGAGGAGGGAAGGGACTTGAGAGTGAAGGGACTAGAGGAGGAAAGGGCCTGAAGGAGTGAAGGGACTGAAGTGGGTCTATAATGGAAAGGGTAAGGAAGGAGTACCTGGGGAGGCCAGGTAACAGGAGTCCTGATACCTCCATGACGAGGTCTGTGCTGGAGACTGGACGGTCATGCAAAAGGCTCCTCCCTCCCCCAGCGGTATAGATGAAGACGGGAGGGGAGGGTAGAAGGCTCCCACCCACACACCGCTGTAGATACAGACAGGTTAGTGAAGCAGAAGGTTCCTCATAACCACCACCCACCAGCAAACACCGAAGCAGGACAGTAAAGCACAAGGCTCTACCACACCCACCAATAAGGATGAAGACAAAATAGTTAAGCAGACGGCTCCTCCACCCGCACCGATAAAGATAGAGGCAAGAGAGTGAATAAGAAATCTCCTCCCACCCACCGCTGTAGAGGGACACTGGATAGTAAAGCAGACGGCTCCTCCACACCCACCGATAAAGATGGGGACAGGAGTGTACAGCAGAAGGCTTCAGTACACCCACCGCGTCAACAGCACAATAGTTGGCAGGAAACTGACGAAGATGGCCAACAGTGCGATAGAAAAAGTATACTGACATGGAAATTTCGCAGGAAAGTGTCAGGGGAAACCTCATCCTTCTGTCGTATAGAAAACCGGATAACCTGAAGCGGAGAATCAAATCTGAGAAGATAGAAAATCAAAGAAAAAAAGAAGTTGACTTGTGTGCATTTGATATATCTTAGATTCTTTTCACTGACGATTAAAGCATCTATTTCGACCTGATATGAATCTATGGTGACAGTACTCCTCTAGAGCAATACGTATCTGATAGTAGTTTAGTCTAGTGTTCTGTAACACCACAGCTGAAGAAAAACGTCTCCTTCCCTTTAAGTCCATGCAGCTATTTCTGGTAGATACAGTAGAGCGGGATGAGGGAGGAGAGGAGGGGGGGGGGAAGGGTGTGAGAGGAGTTGATCGAGGGGTGAGGGGCTGGAGAATAGTGGGGGGGAGGAGAAGAGAGAGATGAAGAGAAGGTGTTGAGAGAGAGAGAGAGAGAGAGAGAGAGAGAGAGAGAGAGAGAGAGAGAGAGAGAGAGAGAGAGAGAGAGAGGAGCTTGTGGGGGTGTTGGCTGTAGGTAAGGGGCTGGAGGGAGGGGACAACTGAAGGAGTGGGGTTGTGGGGAGAAAGGAAATGTGAGGTTGGATGAGTGGGAGACGTAAGGGAGGTTTTGAGAGGGGGGGAGGTTGGGTGGAGGAGAGACAGAGAGGGTTGGAGGAGGAAGGGGGTGGGGGGGGAGCGAGAGAGGGGGTGTGGGTGGAGGGTATTTCGGATAGTGAGGCAGAGGGGGGGGAGAGAGTAGGAGGGGCTGACCCCCCCTCCTCCCCCGTGAACTAGGCCCCTTAAGGTAAACAAGGCTGTTGAGGGTATGGTGAGAGAGGTGTGAGAGCTGCGGGAGTACGGAGTGAGAGCTGTGAGGGCTGTGAGAGCTGCGGGAGCACGGCGAGGCAGATGTGAGAGTATGGTGTGAGAGTTTTGAGAGCACAGTGTGAGAGCTGCGAGAGTACGGCGTGAGGGCTGTGAGATGAGGGTGTGAGAGCTGCGACAGTCCAGTGGGAGCGCCTGAGAGCACGGTGTTAGAGTTTTGAGAGCACAGTGTGAGAGCTGTGAGAGTGCGATGTGAGAGCTGTGAGAGTATGGTGAGGTGGGCTCCCTGATCCTTGCACAAGCACTTACTGGAGGACCAATCACCTCCAACAGTCATTACCTCCTGCACTCCAGAGTCAGTGCTCCAACACCACTCCCTCCAACACCGCTCCATCCAACACCACTCCCTCTAACACTTGTCCTTCCAACACCACTTCCTCCAACACCACTCCCTCCAACACTTGTCCTTCCAACACCACTCTCTCCAACACCACTCCCTCCAACACCGCTCCCTCCAACAAATATTCCTGTGGGGCCACTTCTTCCAGCACAGCTCTTTCCATTACTACTCCCTCCAGCACCACACCCTCCAGCTCCACTCCCTCCGGCACCCATCTCTCCAGCAGCCGTCCCTCCAGCAGCACCCTTCCCTCCGGCACCTCTCCCTCAAACACCTCTCATCACCAACTCTGAATGAGCGTCCATTCCCTCACTAGTAGCGGCCCATGTTCCGTAGAGTGTGTGTGTGTGTGTGTGTGTGTGTGTGTGTGTGTGTGTGTGTGTGGGTGTGTGTGTGTTGTGTGGAAAGTAGGGATGGGGGGGGAGGGCGGAGGAGGTTTAGAGGTTGTTGGGAGAGGTTGGAGGTGAGGGGGAGAGGGGGGTGAGAGTGAAGGAAGGAGAGTTTTAGTAGCGTTGGGCTAGTGCATAAAACCCGCCAGTGGGGCTGCCTCCACACTTCGCCTCTGTAAACGACTGCTATTCCCACTTTTCCTCCGTAAATATCAGAATTTACACTCCAGCCTTGTTTACAAATTTGATGCATTTTGCGCCCCGGGGCAGCGTCGGACGGGGAGAGGATGCTGTTTTTTCCCTCCCCAAACTTTTTTTTTTTTCCTTTAACCCTCTCCTCTCCTCTCCTCTCCACCCCCCCCCCTCCTCCTCCTCCTCTCCATGTTGCCTCGTTGGGTTCGTTATTTCGGGTGATTGTTATGGTGGACGGACGACTGGTTGATGGCGGGGCTGCAGCAGAGGCCGAGGCTGTCTGGTAGGTGGGGCCAGGTCCCCCGACTGATCTCCTCAACTTCACGTCAGACAGACGAGTTTGTTGAGGAAGTTCCCGGCTGGAGCACGATGATGGTACCTCTTGTGCACGAAGGTACGACCCTTGTGCACGAAGGTACGACCCTTTATATACGAAGGTACGCCCCTTGTGCACGAAGGTACGACCCTTGTGCACGAAGGTACGACCCTTGTGCACGAAGGTACGACCCTTTAGATACGAAGATAGACCCTTGTGCACGAAGGTACGACCCTTTATATACGAAGGTACGCCCCTTGTGCACGAAGGTACGACCCTTTATATACGAAGGTACGACCCTTGTGCACGAAGGTACGACCCTTGTGCACGAAGGTACGACCCTTGTGCACGAAGGTACGACCCTTGTGCACGAAGGTACGACCCTTTATATACGAAGGTACGCCCCTTGTGCACGAAGGTACGACCCTTTATATACGAAGGTACGCCCCTTGTGCACGGAGGTACGACCCTTTAGATACGAAGATAGACCCTTGTGCAAGAAGGTACGACCCTTTAGATACGAAGATAGACCCTTGTGCAAGAAGGTACGACCCTTGTGCACGAAGGTACGACCCTTTATATACGAAGGTACGCCCCTTGTGCACGAAGGTACGACCCTTTATATACGAAGGTACGCCCCTTGTGCACGAAGGTACGACCCTTAAGATACGAAGATAGACCCTTGTGCAAGAAGGTACGACCCTTTAGATACGAAGATAGACCCTTGTGCAAGAAGGTACGACCCTTTAGATACGAAGATAGACCCTTGTAAGAGAAGATGCGACCCTTGTACACGGAAGTACGACCCTTTGAATACGAAGGTACGCCCCTTGTGCACGAAGGTACAACCCTTTAGATACGAAGATACGACCCTTGTGCAAGAAGGTACGACCCTTGTACACGGAGGTACGACCCTTTGAACACGAAGGTACGCCCCTTGTGCACAAAGGTACGACCCCTTGTATACGAAGGGACGACCCTTGTACACGAAGGTACGACCCTTTGAGTACGACAGAACGACCGTGGGATATGACGTCCTTGGCATCTGACTTAACCTGTAACTTTCGGGTCAAAGGCCAGGCCAACAGTCTCAAGGAGGTCAGGTTGCTGTGCTCATGAAGACGTACCGTTGCGTTCAAAGGACGTAAAGTTGTGCTCAAAAGACGTACCGTTGTGCTCAAGAGGCTTACCGTTGTGATTAAAAGACATACCGTTGTGCTAAATAGGCGTACCGTTGTGCTCAAGAGACGTACCGTTTGCGCAGATGTACCGTTGTGCTCAGAAGACGTACCGTTGTGCTCAAGAGGCGTACCGTTGTGCTCAAAAGACGTACCGTTGTGCTCAAGAGGCTTACCATTGTGCTCAAAAGACGTAACGTTGTGCTCAAAAGACGAACCATTGTGCTCAAAAAGACGAGCCATTGTGCTCAGGAGATAGAAAACGTTGGAAGGAGTTCATAAAACACGTAAGAACGCACCTTTCGTAAGACGAGAGTAACGCTACAGTACTGAACGCTGCCGGGGCCCAGCAGACAAGTACGCAATACTGATGGAATTACCCAGCCTGGGAGATGAAGATTTCCTGAGGAAAATTGTGTGAGTGGCGTGTGATGCTGAACCTTAATGGTGATAAAAGGAGAAGAAGGTTGTGCTGGAGAGGGAGGGACTCGGGCGGGAAGTGTGATTGAATGATCAGAGGAGAAGCGAAGTTCATATAGTTCTCTCCGTCAGTTGTTGTTTGAGAAGGAAAGAAGAAGAAGAAGTAGAAAAGGAAAAAGCAAGGCAAGAACAGGAGTTGAGGGATCATGATCGTGAGATAAACTTAGGCAGACTGCTGGGAAGGTTTACTGAAGTGTTGAAAGGAAAATATGTAAGTTTGGCGAGGGTTCGGTCGAGGAGCAGTGTAGCCAGCCATGACGAGCAGCTGGCAAGCCTCTCAGAGACGAGGAGCCGGACGCTCAAGGTACAACAGACTGGCATAGAAACAAGACATGAGGGAAGATGTTGTTTGTTGAGTTTCGTCTTAGTGGCAAGAGGAAGACGGTGGTCTGACCAAACAAATGGCTCTTGGGGGGGTAGATAATGGCCTCCAGTATTGCCATAGCCATAGAACCCTCAGTGACTGACTCTATATATGTAAAAAAATAATGATAGATATTTACATGATGGAAACCTGGCGACGTACGAGTTCGTGTTTTGCGTCACCACTGGTCATGTTCCTGGGGTCAGAATGGTGTATGTTCTCACCACTGGTACTCTTGGGATAGTCCTCTACCAAGAGAGGAACGCGATGCTTGTGTTCGAGGTTGTCGTCTGTCATGCAAGGGCCCACAACCCATCATCCTCATTTTCGTACCAAGGATTTCCCGTCGCCGGTCACCCCCTCCAATGATTCTAACATTTTCAAGGCGAGCTTAAGAAACTGCTGATCTTCAGTCTTCACTCCGCCTTGTAGTCAGTGTCAGCCGATACCTCTTGACCATCATCTCTCTGCTAACACGTCGTCTGTCTTTCTACACTTCGGTGTCCAGATGTTGTCGAACTCCCGAGGTTTAAAGGAGAGTGGAGTGTGGAGTGTCACCCTCCGACGCTGCCAGCGATATGAACGCTTTCCTCCGAGTCCCTCATCAGACAGAGTCCGTCAACGAGAGACAACAGAGTTCCGTGTCCTTACAGACCTCATCATCAATGGGTTAAGGAGGGAAAACAAATGGTTGGGACTTCCTCAATCGTGGCAAGGATGACCATGATCTATTATTAGGTGTTTACAGACGCTACACAGACGAAGACCTTCCATGCTGCTGCACGGGTATGCCCATCTGGTAGATTCCACAGGCGAGATCTCGCAGGTACAGATCTTTTCATTGGACCCGAAGTTGTCTGTCCATGAGCAACGAACTTGTAAAACGTTTGAATAACAGACACCAAAGGCCATTCGAAGACCCACTGCCATGATACCGAATTGTAGGATCTATATAAACATCGACTGGGTAGTTCATGTGTGAGTCCTGTGCTGAGAGGAAGTGGCAGCTGGTAAAAAAAAGTGTTAGAAAGTAGCTTGGAAAATTGCTTTAACCCCTTGAGAACAAGTTTATATTAGCCTGGATGGCATGACCATGAGTCGACTCGTGAGCCAGTTCTGTTAACTGTCTCTTACGGGTCTTATGTTGTTTTCTGAAACCTCCTCCTCCTCTCCCCTTCCATCTCACTGGTGTTGGGGCTACAGTGCCTTCCACTGTGAAAACACTTTTGAACATCTTATTCAGTTCCTTACATACGCCTAATCATCTTTGGCAATTCTACCCTTTGAATCCTTTAGCCAAATTACATTAAGTCATCCTCAACAATTATATTATCTGAATCCTTTAGCCTAATTACCTTAAGTCATCCTCAATAATTATATTTGAATCCTTTAGCCTAATCACATTGTCATCCTCAATAATTCTACCCATCTGAATCCTTGCCTAATTACATTAAGTCATCGTCAACATTTCTACCCACTGAACCCTCTAGCCTGATTGGCTGATTACCTGACAATTTACGCCTGGTGAATGTATGGAAAGGTTCGAATCTTCTCCTGCCTTGTTCATAACATTCTTTTCAAAGTTTCTTTGTTCCTCGTTCCTTTCTCCTGGTGGTACTCGTTCCTCGCTCTCCCGTGCCTTGCAAATGCTGGCTCGCTAGGGTGCCATCTGTCTTCTCCACTGCACATCTCGAAGATCCTTTGCTTTTTGAAATTCTTTTTTTTAGTTGCCCATTCATTCCTCACTCTTCCCATTCCCTCTGTATTTGAGGCTGGACGTCCCCATGTTACTACTCCTTCACTCTCTCTCTCTCTCTCTCTCTCTCTCTCTCTCTCTCTCTCTCTCTCTCTCTCTCTCTCTCTCTCTCTATATATATATATATATATATCCCAGCCTAAGCAGGGTACCCATTTTTCGACTAGCCCCGAAGGGAGGATGAGCACCTGGGTTGGGTCTAGGCTGACTGCCACGCCCAGAATTTGAACTCCTGTGGGTTCGACCTAGGGCTAGCACATGGTGACTCATAGTCAACAATGCTAACCACTACACCTTCGAGGCCCGTGTGTGTGTGTGTTGTGTCAGAAGGTGGAGGGTCCGTGTGTGTGTGTGTGTGTGTGTGTGTGTGTGTGTGTGTGTGTTGTGTGTGATATTGTATGTATATTTGCATTTATGTATTTGTTGTATGCATATGTATGTCTGTGAGGCACTGGGTTGGTATTTAGTGTATTTGAACGGTTGTGTAAGCTTGTATATGTATATAGGTGTGTGTGTGTGTGTGTGTGTGTGTGTGTGTGCTTTGTGTGATTATGTCCATATATGTTTGTGTACATATATGTGTATGGTCAGGGGGGGAGGAGGGGAAGAGGAAGAGTAACAGAAAGATACACGTAAGAGAAAGTCATGGAAAAGTAAACTATTGTGAGTGTCGCCACTTTAAAACAGTCGTGGCTGATTTTATTCAGTAGGCTGGATTAAAACTTGGAAGTTATAAGACCTAATTGAATTTGTATTTCCAATAAAAGTGACTATTGCCTCCGGTTCCTTTTACTCCATTGCATTACCAAACTGTTTATCATATGGAGTCCGGATTGTGGGGAGCTTGCATGCCACTGTTGGTTCAGTTTTCGATTAACATGAAAAGGAATTGTGTATATATATATATATATATATATATATATATATATATATATATATATATATATATATATTATACATAGTATCGATCGCAAAGTAGCACCAGGAACAGACGAAGACCAGCCACATCTGCTCACATCCATTCTCTAGTTGTCATGTATAATGCACCGAAACCACAGCTCCCTGTCCACATCCAGGGCCTGTCGACCTTCCCGTAGTTTCTCCTGACCGCTTTATATGCCGTGGTTCAGCCTAATGGCAGCATGTGCCACTGTGCACCATATCGTTCCAATTTGCTGAATCCTATTCACGCCTCACACCCTCCTGCATGTTTGGTCCCGAAACACTCATGGCTTCTTTCATTCCGTCCTTCCACCTTTTCCCTGGTTTGTCCAATATCTTTATTACCTCCACTTTCGAAATGTATAGCCTCTTACCAACTCATTTCAGTACACCCTCTTCAGCGCCCTCCACCACACTCTTCTTATTACTATACTTATATATATATATATATATATATATATATATATATGTGTGTGTGTGTGTGTGTGTGTGTGTGTGTGTGTGTGTGTGTGTGTATGTATGTGTTAAAAGATAGCTGCTGTAGGAAATGCTCTTCCTTTGCAATCAGTAATATATTCAAATGGCCGTAACAAAATCGTACTCCCGAAATTTCCACCATAGTATACAGTAATCACTAGGAACGACACGGGAGACATTACACATACAATATATTCTTTTCAGTACATTAAAACTCGTGATTTTCATTTAGATATTCTTGATCTCGTGTGAAAAGTCTCGCTGCCGGAGAGATGTTCTTCTATCTCGCATTTGTATCTCGTCTAATTTTCTGAGAACAGTTTTATGGGTTCATTTGCATCCTCGGACCCACGGCCATCCTTGTGTGCTCCTACCCCTCGTGCTCCACATGCTGTGTCCCACCTCTCTCTCTCTCTCTCTCTCTCTCTCTCTCTCTCTCTCTCTCTCTCTCTCTCTCTAGCGATCCAGCTCTGCAGTAGCTGTCAAACTCCACTCCTTTGGCCCGTTAGCTGTCTTTTCTCCCCTGCCTCACCCACATGTAGGCTGCTGGCATGCTGTTCACAAACATGCTACACATCTCCATATCATATATGAGACACGACATCGCGTCACTGACGCGACATTCTTGATTTTTTCCTGCGGTGAGCGGCCACGCACTGGCTCTGCCTTATACCAGAATCACGTCCAAGGTACTTTTAGTTTAGGTTCGTACTCCCCCTTCGTAGCGAGAGAGGCAAACCCTCCCTCACAGAGCCAGGGAGAGTGTAGACAGGGAGAGAGAGAGAGAGAGAGAGAGAGAGAGAGAGAGAGAGAGAGAGAGAGAGAGAGAGAGAGAGAGAGATCCTACCTCCTCTTCACATCGCGAGGGAGAGCTCGGGCAGGGAGGGTGATCTTCCCCCTCACATCATCAGGGAGAGTGGCACCTCCCGCTAACGGCATCAAGGAGAGTGGCCCTGCTCTCACAGTACCAGGGAGAGTGGCTCCTGCTTCTCACAGGAAACAGGGAGATTGGCCTTCCCCCCCTCACAATGCCAGGGAGAGTGGCCTTCCCCTCTCACAGCACCAGGGAGAGTGGCCTTCCCTCCCCACCTCTCCGAGCTCCCGGGAGGGTGTGGGCAGGGAGGCAGGGAAGGACTGGGAGCGGCTGTTAAGCGTCGGAGGCAGCTCTGGGGTGGGTCTGGAGCCGTAAACTGTGGCTCGAGAATATTAATATTACATCATGGGGGAGGGGGAAGAACTGGGGGAGGAGAGGAGGAGGAGGAGGAAGAAGAAGAAGAAGAAGAAGAAGAAGAAGAAGAAGAAGAAGAAGACGAAGAAGAAGAAGAAGTGTGGTGAGTGTGAGGCGGGGAGAGGGAAAGTAAAGGAGGGAGGTAAAGTGAGGAGGGAGGGGTGGATGTCGTGGTATTGATGTCGGAAGGACCTTGAGCCTTGCGGATGTGGGTAGTGTCCCGAGTGATCCCTGAGAACCTGTCGGACGGTACGTACCGTAGATACGACGGTACGATGCTTGGGTGCGACGGTACGATGCTTGGGTACGACGGTACGATGCGTGGGTACGACGGAGCGATGCTTGGCTACGGCGGTACAATGCTTGGGTAAGACGGTGCTCTGCTTGGGTTCGACGGTGCGACGCTTGGGTAAGACGGTGCGATGCGTGGGTACGACGGTACGATGCGTGGGTACGACGGTACGATGCGTGGGTACGACGGTGCGATGCTTGGCTACGGCGGTACAATGCTTGGGTACGACGGTATGATGCATGGGTACGACGGTACGATGCGTGGTTACGACGATACGATGCGTGGGTACGACGGTACGATGCTTGGGTACGACGGTACGATGCGTGGGTACGACGGTGCGATGCTTGGTTTCGGCGGTATAATGCTTGGGTAAGACGGTGCGATGCTTGGGTTCGATGGTACGATGCGTGGGTACGGCGGTATGATGCGTGGGTTAGACGGTACGATGCGTGGGTACGGCGGTATGATGCTTGGGTACGACGGTACGATGCGTGGGTACGACGGTACGATGCTTGGTTACGGCGGTGCATTGCTTGAGTAAGACGGTGCGATGCTTGGGTACGACGCTACGATGCTTGGTTACGACGGTGCGATGCTTTGGGGACGACGGTACGATACTTGGGTACGACGGTACGATGCTTGGGTACGACAGCTTGACGCTCTATTAACGGCAGTGACGACTCTTCGGTACGTCATTACGATACTTGCGTACGACGGTACGATACTTGGATAAGATCGCACGGCGGTACGACCCCTGTGTGTGTGAGAGTACGACTCCCATCATTTGGCCGCCTCTACTGCTGGACGAACCAAATAACTCAGTCTGTTTTTTTTTTTCTAGATTTACAATTCACGTTTACACTGTAATTGGCAAACATTTGTTTACAATCGCTTTTAGGAGGTAATCCACACTGATCGTCGACCAGTCTTTCTTTTTTTTGTTAGCTGACAGAGAGAGAGAGAGAGAGAGAGAGAGAGAGAGAGAGAGAGAGAGAGAGAGAGAGAGAGAGAGAGAGAGAGAGAAGGGCCCCTTAAGTCTCCTGTAGACATGCGCCCTTGTGATCTGTGAGGGAATATAATAAAAAAAAAAAAACACCATGATAGCAATAAAGAAACAAGTCGTGTGAGTCGTGTGAGGGAGGAAGGGTCTACGGACCCAAAACACGACACTATAAACACGTTTCCCTCCCCCTCCTGCCGGCAGGTCACAATATTTATACTCTCATATTGCTCGGCCGGATATTTATTCACATTCATGATGGGGACAGCATCAGCATCAGCGGCGGCCTAGGGAATGATAAATGAATATACCATGCGTGATAGGTCATACCACTGACGCTGCAGGTGTGAGGACCTATCGCCTGGTCTGTAGTTTCGGTGTCACCTGACGTATACTTGCCCGAAGTGGAGGATCTGATACTCTAGGCGTAGCGGCTGTTGTTAGGTTTCTTGATTATACGTCAGTAAAACCTGCGGTGGGTTATGGGTTCCAATTGCCCTGAAAGGGGTCGAGTTACTTCTACGGTTGGTGTGGAAGGGAACGCTTCAGAGCTGAACCCATCGTTACTGTGGTTATGAATCATGTTAACTTACAACACTTCACTTTTCCAATGCGGAACTCAGCAAGAAGCGATACATTCTTGTTTTCCAGAACATAGACAACTCTTTTAGTTTCTCGAGGAATTTCGTGAGTACTTAAACCCTTCCTTAGGCCATAAAACGGGGGATGAGGCTCAGTGATGTGACGTCGTCTGGTAAAACATGAAGAAATATGATAAGGCTCTCCAGTGTTATTATTTGTGAATTTTATTGCCACACGTCGTAAAGTGTCTTAGTGGTTATTCACAGCTTCCCCCGCCTTCTCCTCGTTAAATTAGGGACTGTATTAACTTATTTAACTCGTTCCTGTGTAACTTTTTAAAGGCTGTACCTCTCTGTGGGGGCCGACTTGAGGCAGACAATGGAAGGAGGTCAACTTCTGTGTGAATAATAATACAAAGGGCATGTTATTGTTCGCAGAGGCCCATGTAGGCTGCTGTCGGGATAGATAGAGAGAGGGGCTTAGATAGTCAGAGAGAGAGAGAGAGAGAGAGAGAGAGAGAGAGAGAGAGAGAGAGAGAGAGAGAGAGAGAGCGTAGGGTACCCGGGGAAGGCCGTTCCCCGCCGCTCGACCTGGGAATTCCGTCACCTTTACGAGCGATCCGGACAGGACAGGAGGGAGAGGACGCTAGAGATGATGAAGCGAAGAAGAAGAGGAAGAGGAAGGAGGAGAGGTGGGGGAAGCGAGGATGATGATGGCGCATCTCCCGCCATCAAGGAAGAAGGAGAGAAGGCACCACGCCATCCTTCTACTTTATTTAACATGAAGGACAAAGGACTGGACTATATTGTGTGAAGTTTTCCCACAGGGAGGGAGAATGTGCCTTCCTTACATCCTGAAGACCTGCGAGTTTTAGTCGACTGTTTTCATGCTTATATGTGTATGTTCCTGGATGTATGTACAGGGTGTATATATATATATATATATATATATATATATATATATATATATATATATATATACATAGATATAGAGAGAGAGAGAGAGAGAGAGAGAGAGAGAGAGAGAGAGAGAGCTGTGGTTTCGGTGCATTGCACATGACAGCTAGCGATTGGATGCAGGTGGATGTGGCCTTTCTTCGTCTGTTCCTGGCGTTGCCTCGCTAACGCGAGAAACGGCGATCAAGTAGAAAAAAAGTGTGTATGTAGCTATATGATCATGGGAGCTACCGAACTCCGCCTGCTTGTGGTTTCAACGTATTGAAGATTATTTTTTCATATTTCGACATTTCCCGTGTTAGCGAGGTAGCGCCAGGAACAGACAAAAATAAAGGCTTCATCCGCTCACATCCCTATCTGAAGCCAGGCCCCACAGAACTTCTTATGGTTTCCCCTGGCTGCTTCATATGCCCTGGTTCAGTACCATGACGTTCCAGCTCACTCTCTCCCATGCACGCCTTTCACCCTCATGCATGTTCTGGCCCCGAGCTCTTAAAATCTTTTTCGCCCCGTCCTTCCATCTCCATTTTGCTAATCCCTTCTTTACCGTTCCACTTTTGATACATATATCCTCTATGTCCATCTCTGCTCACTCATTCTCTCCATATGTCCAGACCATTTCAACGCACTCTCTTCACTTCTCTGCGCCACACTCTTCCTATTACTACACTTCTCTCTTTCCATTCTCTGAGACCATCTCACACGCTGTATTGTCCTTCAAACATGTATAGTGTTGGTGGGCAGCATGTGATGTCTGGCGAGGTCGGCTGCTGGAGGTAGGGGGCCCTGTTTGGTGGTTGCACTGGTTAAGGATATTGAGAGGTTGCAGTTGGTTTATGAGTAGTTCACCTCGGGGACTATGGGCGTGTGTGTTGAGCCAGTTAGATTGAGTGGGCTTTGAAATCTCTACATGAATAGGTGTTGGGAATCCTGGCGAGGTTCTGCAGTTATGGAGCGTATGTGGGGGTCGTGTGGTGTGGAGAGGTACGTAGATGTTGACTATGATGTAGTTGGTACAATCTTTATGGAATGTATTTCTCGGGAGTTGTCGTTTGAGCTGTTTGTAGCTTCAGTGCCGTTGGAGAAAGGTATGATTTGCTGGACGAGTGTCATGAGTCCCCATCTTTTGTCCTTTTTCGCTGTCATTTCCTCATAGTTGTATAGCTGTAGAAAGATGGTGGGGGTTAGGGGTAGGTCTGGGTGAGGGTCTGGAGGGTGTGAGTGAGTTTCCGCTGGAGGTGAGGGAGTTTTTGTGATGGGGGGTTTCGGGAGTTGCTGTCTGTGTGGTTGCTATATGTCCAGTGGAAAACTGGTGTACTTCCAGGATATCTCGCCGTTTGGTTAGGAAAATCTTAATGTAGAGAGTAATGCGTTGTTTATGTGCTGTTCAGTGTTATGTACGAGATAAAAAGAGAGTGAGTGTTTGTTTGTAGATGCTACCGACGTACGTGTAGGTGAGGCACAGAGGTAAAGACGGCGACCTGGAGGAAGGGGAGCGTAACAAACACATCCGTGATGGACCACTCGTGTCGTTATCACTCACCCTACCGATAGTCAGGTGGTAGTCTCCTCCCGTAGTAGGTGGTTTGCTGTCACCTGCTACCTTTAGGTGGCAGGCAAGCAAATGCATATTCATTAATGTACGTCCTTCTAAGGCTGTGAAGTGTACCACAGTTTTGATATAGCGAATAACAACAGTAGTTGCCAGATGGTGAATCACACAAAATTGGAGGAAGTGCAGAAACGTCTTCACGTAACCTGGAAACAGCAGTGAGGCGAGGGCGTTGCCAGTAATGCTCCCACAGGAGAAATATGACCATTAGTCTTCCTAAAGCCCGCAGAGCAGGAGTGTCGGCCCCACCACCGGTCTCACGTTATACCATGTGTGTTAAGCTGGATCAAATCATCCGGGAATCAGCACGAAAGGCACCTCACCCAGCTAGTGGAGGAGGAGAGACGGAAAGAGAGGCCAAACTATTTTGTTTTCTATAGCGTTAATCATCCCTTACTTACTACCACCCTGGGAAATTATTCTTGTTAACTCGTGATGAGCCTATATCCCGTCCAGTATTTTCTGTGTGTATTATATGTCTTGAGTAAACTTGAAACCCCTGACGTATGGCGCTTAAAGATTCTAATTTTTTCATCTTGGAAATTTTCGTTGAGTTGTCACTTTCCTCAAGACATTCCCCAGCTGAATCTTAATCTCCGGATCGCTCTGTCCCGTGCACGCCTTTCACCCTCCTGCCTCTTGTCGGTGACAGTGACAACAAATTGTTGGAATTAAGTGGAGAAATAGGCGCCCCGTTCTTCAGCGTACGGTGGAGTGCGTTCAAGGTCAAAAGGGAGCGAGACCCCGTGTCCTCCAGGTGCCGGGACGAGAGACTTCAAGCGACACCATCATCCCTGCTGGATGCTCTCCCCTCACCGAACTCTCTCTCTCTCTCTCTCTCTCTCTCTCTCTCTCTCTCTCTCTCTCTCTCTCTCTCTCTGTAGACGCTGGCGGCGGTACGTCACCATCTCACTCATTTACACAAGCGATTTACACCACCGGATGAGAGAGAGACCCAACCATGATCTGTGAAGCTGCTACATGCTTCCAGAATTGTCGTCTGGCCAATGATTTGTATCTACACCAGCGGCTGTCTGTTACGTACATCATAACAGGTTGTACGTTGTGGTCGTTCACCCAGTTGTGATTTTTCCCTTCCGTAGAAGGTTTGGTCCGCTGGTAGAATAATTATCGGGTTATCCGTTCGTGATCTTAGTTTCTACTCTCTGCTGGTTACGAGGTCTGAGAGAGAGAGAGAGAGAGAGAGAGAGAGAGAGAGAGAGAGAGAGAGAGAGAGAGAGAGAGAGAAGAGAGAGAGAGAGGAAAGCGCACCGGGTAGATTAGACACATCTGTGAACGCCAGAATGAGGAAGATGACCGTTGTAAGTCGTAAGAGAGAGAAAGATGAAAATTAGGAATATGAGTTTACCTGTAGGGATGGGGATGTTTCTAGAAGGTTCTGTATGACCTCTCCCCTCCCCTCCCACACACACACACACACACACACACACACACAAGCCTCTTCCTTTGTGTGGCGAAAGGCGCTTGTGATGAGCCAATCTCTTGCACACCTCTTTTCAAACTTTTTCTCTGTTAATATTTAATCCTTCCTCAGCCGGCGGTGCACACACACACACACACATACATACAACACACACACACACACACACACACACACACACACACACACACACACACACACACTCCGCCCAGGCTCTCGCCCAGGCTTTCTCTATATCTCCCTCTCCCTCCTCAGAGTATGGTATCTCTAGGGTCGTCGTCATCTGGGCCATATTCTCCCGTCCATGAAGGCCATAATGAAGTACGGGATGGTTGGTATCCCCGTGTTGGCCGACCGTTGCGCCTCCTTTCAGACAACTGTAAATCAGTTCAGTAAGTTGATATTCAGTGCAAATCAGAGACTAACATCTCATTAATCATGATCAAACACAGTTTTACTCATTTCACTATCACAGTGCAAAGCGCGTTCGGTCCTTACCATGGTTTCAGTCGTTGGTGATGCCATCTTACGTAGCAAGAAATTAGCAAGGCGATGATGGTGTGTGTGTGTGTGTGTGTGTGTGTGTGTGTGTGTGTGTGGTTATGACACCAAGCGTTGGGTCAGGGTGTTGCCGGAGGACCTCCTCCTCCTCCTCCTCCTCCGCCCTCTGCAGCAGGTGAATCACGATGCTCTAAATACCTTGGCTCGATTTTGAAATTTTTAAAGGGCAGGCATGACCCCTGCAAGCCGACGTGCTGGCCTGTGTTTGGACAGGTAATCCCAGTCAGTCCGGTTCAATCCGGGAGGGTGTGACGAGTAATGGACTGTTGATGAGTCGGTATGATACGTTCACTCACCTGCCACCTGGGTAATGAGCGTCGCTCCCAGTAATCCCCAGCGACTGACGAACCAGCCGACGGATGAGGTGGTGGTGGTGGGTGTTGGGGGGTTGGGGTTGGGGTGGGATGGTGTGGGTTGATAGCGAGGAAGAGTGAGGGAATGTTGGGGGTAGAGAGGTGAGAGAGAGAGAGAGAGAGAGAGAGAGAGAGAGAGAGAGAGAGAGAGAGAGAGAGAGAGCGCTATGATATTCTCCCTCCCACATCCTGGGGTGGTAGTGTTGCCATTAAACCTGCAGGTGTTGCGTGGGTCACACGACTCCATTCTGTCATGGCCCAGGCGTCTCAGTCAAGGTGTCGCCACACCACCACTCACAATATGTCAACATGAAAAAAAAAGTAATTACCAAAACAGCTAAAGCTTTTATTATGCTATATTTTACATAAGGAAATGAGGTTGGTTTCATTGATTTTCGCCCGTTTTCGTGTACCAGCCCATTACACAGGTGTTGACATATTCACATCAGAAGGTAAAGGCTGGGAGGAGATTTCGTAAGGATTGAATCCGTCACATCCTTACTGAAAGGAATTCTAAGACCCTTCAGATCGCATGTCTCTGGCAGGACCGACCATCTTCAAGACGTACTCTCATCCACAAGTCGAGGTCCTCGACTTCGCCGATTGCAACATACATCACAGGGAATGGTTGAGGTCCTCTCCCAACAGATAGTGAGCTGGCTGAAACCCTCAAGATTGACATTCTTAATCATATGAGACTAATTATCACCCATGTTATCCATATTCCTGACCGTCTCTACAACTCTCCTAGCACAGGATCTTAATTTCACCACCAGGTCTTCACGTTACAGCTACACAGTTTTTCTCTGACTGTTTCATCTGAGCAAACACGTGTAGGCTTCCCTACTTCCCACACCTCCGCTTGTCACTCTAAGCGTTCGTAACGGCACGTTGCAAACACTGACTGGACTAATTTCCGAAAATTATATTCATTTCATCCATTCAAGGATAGATCGCTGCCTCTCCTCTTAGCGATGTCTCTGTGTCAGCTGAGATTTTAACAGACGTTACTGTTGTGGGAACAGAGGCATACATCCCTCCTTTTTTTCCCTCTGTCTTTTCTTCTAGTTCAAGGTTCAACCCTCCCCTGCTCTGAGGCCATCTAGACAAGGCACCTCGCTTGACGGACCCGGAAAAACTCCTCCTCCTCCTCCTCCTCCCACTAGCATCCAGCTTTCATCTCCTATCAAAAAGAATTTCACAATATACGTTATTCCTAAAGCGAAACGCTCCTTTATCCCGAGGAAATCTGACAACCTCTCCTCTTCGTTAACTTGATAGATTGGCCAATAACCGAAACCATCTATAACAACTAATGACGTATTCGTCTTTCCCTAGGGTTTCCCTTACCGACAGTAATGTACCTTTCTTGCCTAATGGCAAAGAAACTGTTTTGCGTTTTCATTTCTGCCCTAACTCTGCCTTGGATGACTTAAACGTCGTCTTCTGGACCAGATGAACTTCCTCCTCGTGTAGGGAGTGTGCCACTGACCGTGCACCTGTGCTTGCTCGTCTGACTTGTTTATGTTTTAAAAACACGAACTTTTCCTCGTGGGAAAAAAAAGATGTTCATTGGTACGACCCGTTTGGAGAAATGGTGATCTGATCCTTCCAAGTGTTTTTCTGGTTTTCGCCTTTTCCATAATCTTTTCCACCTCCCACTACCCATTTTCTTAAGGATCGCAGTCGTATCTCTGATTATCAGTAGGATTTGTACACACTGTGAGATCCATCGGTGATTTGTCCTGTCTTACCAATGTCTGGTCATCCTCTCTCTCTCTCTCACAGACTCTGGGGAACGGTTGGTTGAAGTTCTCGATATATCGAAAGCTTTCGACAGCTTCTGGTATCAGCGTATGATCTCCAGTCTCTCGTCTTCTGGTTGTCCTGCCTCACTCTGCTCTCTCGTACCTGCCTCTCCTTTCGGCTGGTCGTCTTTCCGTGACTGCAGAAGGCTCAGACTCTTCGCGTATACCATCACCTGCAGATTTCCCCAGGACTGTGTCTTGTCTCCTACGCTCTTTATCCTTTAATCAGCGACTTCTTTTCAAAGCAGAGAACCAGATTTACCCATACGCTGACGAGTTCAATTTGCATTCCTCCGCTTCTTTCATTTCTGCTTCAACCATTCTTGTTCGATCTACGCCTCGTCTCATCACGACTGCCTCTGGTAATCCAGATTTAGGCAGGATTTCCTTTTTTAGGCAGATTTAACCTAGCTAGGTTTAATGCCTCTAAAACCCAGTATCTTCCCATTTATGTCTTAAGAAATCTTCTCCGTAACTTTTGCATACCTTTGGATGGGTCTGTTGATCTACCACTCGACGCAATGAATGTACTTAGCATCACCGTGATCACTAATTTATCATAGAAACTCCCTTTTTTACACATAGCGAAGTCTGCCTTTGAAGAAAATAAGAGGCTTGTTCCGAAGCCGATAAACCTTCTCCGATGAAACATAGGATTGAATCGTCGTTGTATAGTGAGCTGCTTCCACCTGTTGTGGGTGATTCTAGCATTCATACATGCTTGACAGAGTCGAATGAAACTGCTCCTGGGAATTGGCTGCTTGTGTGTGCCTCTGCCTTGGCAAGACCACGTGATACTGGCTAAACCACGGCCTCACATGATTACTGTATGGCCTTTGGCAACTCAAGGATGAGCCGTTGTGATGTTTGTTTCTTTACCTACACCGCGAAAGCCTTGGATTTCTTTACCTTCTAATATCTTCTTTAACAGATAGGGGCTGACCCTTTTTAACAGACGTATTTGATACTGCATCATATATCTTCGTTCTCAGTCACCATATCACTTATTGTGTTTCACTTTAAGCTTTGGCAACGGTGGGGATATTTCTCCACCACTAGAGCCTTCGAGGGGAAAAAAATCATGTACATATTTACCTGAAAAAAAAGAGAAATAGAGGGAAAACGGACTCCTATGAAAACAAACCTTTATAATGAACCAGCGGATAACACTGCCTCGCTTCCATAACACAATGATCCGTTTTCACCATTGTTTTGCAGCTCTCACAGTGTTGACGTGTGAATCACCGTCAGTAAATGAATAATGTAACAATAGGAGAAATTTTCAGAGTGGTTCCAGACACATGGAGAGGGGTGAAGGCCGCGTCTGGTGAGCTAGTGAGTTATGAGGCTTTAAGAATGACCCAAGGGAGGGAGTATTCCCCGACCCCCGACACTGGGGCAGTCTACCCTCCCATCAGCAGCAGATCCCGGCAGGTGATCTATGACGGGAAGAACTTACTGGTCCCTCCCCACCACCGCCTCACTCCTGCTGCTGCTGCTCCTCCTCCTCCTCCTCCTCCTCCTCCTCCTCCTCCTCCTCCTCCTCCACCTCCTCCTCAATCCTCACGCTACCTCACTGGCTCCCCCTCTACCGCACTACCGCACCTCCAGTGTCACCTACCACCCCCCTTCATTACCACCTCGCTAGCGTCACCCACCAACCCCCCCTACGCTACCTCACTCCCTGCCATCATCCACCACCCTCCCCCTCCTCGCCATCCCTCGCCATTACCCACTGTCACAATTGAACTGTTTTCCCTCTCATAAAGTATATTAATCCTTCCGTTCGTGTATCAATATGAAGGATTTATTTTCATGTTAATCTATATTATATCCGGATATGTAATGTGACGGGATTACTGGAATATCACGGTGTAACTATTATTACATACATATATGTGCCATAAGAGCAACTCATTAACAACAATAAAACACAGTAAAATTAAGTACGATGCGGTAGACAGAGGTGCTAATTAGTACATCACACCTATGTATTACCGGTAAACTATCAACGTAACCACTAAATAGTGTGACAACCAAACGACATAGTTAGTAGTTTTGTTCGAGTTCCGAAGCCACAGCTGCGCGGGTATACAAGTTCGTAGCAAGTCAGAGGCAGTGAACTTCTAGGTTCCAGTGGAACTCGGGACAAGACGTGACTGGAGGAAGAGCCAGAGGCGAAGTAATATGATGGAAGAGCAGAGGTGGACGGAGAGGAGAGAGAGAGAGAGAGAGAGAGAGAGAGAGAGAGAGAGAGAGAGAGAGAGAGAGAGAGAGAGAGAGAGGCGTCTTAAAGATCCCTTGTATCTGTCTCCTTGTTGTTGGTCATTGCGTGAAGCAGGCCAAGCATCACTGTGGCAGTAGACGAGTTTGAGAGGTTCGGATACTAAGTATTAGTGCAGTGAGACAGCATATCTGTTGGGAGATCTCACTTGCTATACTTATGAGCCTTCTTATGTTACGAAGTTCTGCTTATGCTTTGCCTCAATGATGAATTATAAATGCTAAATGATGTACCATTGGGGCAAGATACGAACCTTTAGTATGGGTTGTCAGGAATTTGTCATTAGATAGATTATAAGTGATAGTACAGGTTATAAGTAGTCAAATGGTATTAGATTATAAGCTCTGGTGATGTTTTGGTATGGACACCACGAAAATCGTTGTGACTGTCGAGACTTAACGTAAAGTCACAGAGGAGGGATGGAAAACTGATAGATAACCCGTGTGTATTGTAGGACATGAGCTGTTCTGTGGAGATACGTGTGATCTCTCGTGTGTAGCTGTTGTGTGGAGATACTTGTCAGGTGTCGCCCCAGTCCACACAAGTGACCTAGTTCTCAGCTGTGGACGTCAGGGGCGCCGGAGCCAGTGTCTCTCGGAGAGGCACCAGGATTGTGGAGACTCAAAGGATCGGCTGTGAATGGAACCTAAGAGTGTCTACTCTCGTGTTGCAAGTCCGCACGGCGCCGTAACACCATTCATACCAGCTGGTTATGTTCCTGCCTCAGAGACAGTGGAGCGTGTGTGAGTGAGTGGAGACTCGGTCAGCTTGAACCACCGACTCGTCCAAATCAACCAGTGACACATTTGAACGCTGGACAGATGTACTGATTTCGAGGTGGTTTTATATATATATATATATATATATATATATATATATATATATATATATATATATATATATATATATATATATATATCTTTCTTCTTTCTTTCATGCTATTCGCCATTTCCCGCGTCAGCGAGGTAGCGTTAAGAACAGAGGACTGGGCCTCTGAGGAAACATCCTCATCTAGCCCCCTTCTCTGTTCCTTCCTTTGGGGGAAAAAAGAAAAAAAAAAAGTAACTTGTTATTGAATATGTTAAGTAAGTACTGACCTTTTCTACTACCCTTCACAGGCAGCAAAACGGGACTGCAGATTCACCCAGGAAAGTTCAGCGTCGGGTGTTAAGCTACCCATCGGACTTTTGCGCAGATAGAAAACGAAGATCAATGTTTAGATGGGGAAGTACCCTTCCTACTGGGTCAGTCTACAAAGCAGGGTGCCACAGGGCCCAGTCCTGCGATCTCTGTTTTCCATAACCTATGTCAGTGGTGAACAGACACAGCTTATCTAGAGGGCATCTTCTAACGATACAAAGTTGCAATATGAAGCCCAGTTAGAAAACGATAGCTTAGAGGATTCAAAATGATGGAATCGTCAGGATAATGGCAAATGTGCTTCATTGTTTAGCAAATGCAATTATGCAGTTTGATCAGAAGAAGAAAAAACTTGAAGAACTGTGGATACAGAATGTTCTTTGAGCCATTACTACAAGATAAAAACTTAGTGATAATCAGTAATGACCTATAGTACAGAGGGCGAGGTTGACCGTATGGAAGGCGAGGTTTACCTGAAGATGATAAAACCAACAGTTAGAAATATAAACCATAAAACGAAGTAGAGTCAGTACTCACAAAGCTCTGGTCAGACTCTGGTTCAGCATACGCTGCTCATTTCTGGTAACTAACTTAACCAAAGACTAAGGAGAACTGGAACGAATCCAAATGAGAGCAACCAAACCCATGACGTCCCTCAGAAATAAACTTTATGGAGAAAGAATCAGAGTCGTAGAATCATTTTCTCCCCAGAAGATCAGACTTATTGGACATCTAATAAAACTTATCAGAATACTCCATATACCACACAACAATATCACATTAATTAGAAAAATATATGGCATAAAGAGGAGGAAATGTAATACTGACGAGGGCAGAACGTCTTTATTTTTTTTCATCTGTAGTGTTGTAGGTTGTAGAGCATTGGAGCATGTTGCCACCACACATTGCCTAGGAGAAGACTGTCGGTACCTTTACGTCACAGTAGACATATTCAAACATACGTTTATGAAGAAGACACACTTGATAATTTCTCTTACTTTTTCTTTTTTCCAGATCTGAGCTTGATCCTGGGAGAAACCCGCCACAATATGTAAGTAGAACCATATTTTTTCTTCTATTCACACTATCCTTTAGATTTTCCTTGACATAATACTCTTTACATAGTGGCTTGTGCTCCTCTCTATAACCACATTCCCGCAGTCTGTTGTGCCGGAGGGAGAGGTGGCTGGGAGAGATACCTCCAGCTTGACTGTCATATCTCTGTCGCTAATGATATTAGGGAACTGAGGGCACGACCGCTGTCTTCCCGCAGGTAACCTCGTCATGGACCAGCACATGTCCTGTTGTCTGTCCTTCCTATGTACTTACTCCCCCTCACATACACACCCCGGACTACACCACCTCACCCCCTCCGTCAGCATGTCTCACAAACCAGGCCTCGTCAAGACCCGCTAACCTTTACGTAACCCATCGTCCTACCCTGCTCGTCTAACTCATCTTCCCTTAGAAAACGCAGTAATGATAATAATGACGATGATGATAATAATGATGATAGTAATAATAATGATAATAATAATAGAAGGCGACTAAAAGGGGAGGGAGTGGGGGGGCTGGAAATCCTCCCCTCTCGTTTTTTTTTTTTTCAATTTTCCAAAAAAAAGGAACAGAGAAGGGGGCCAGGTGAGGATATTCCCTCAAAGACCCAGTCCTCTGTTCTTAACGCTACCTCGCTAACGTGGGAAATGGCGAATAGTTAAAAAAAAAAAAAAATAATAATAATAATAATAATAATAATAATAATAATAATAATAATGATAATAATAATCGTAGTAATAACAATAGTAATGATGTTAATTACATAATCTGTTTTTCGTCTCCCAAACCCCTTCTTCTTAACTCTGTCACTCGGGCCCCACAAGTCCTCAGTAGCCAACCTTATTATGTCTCTTCCCTTCCCTTCCTTCCTTCCTTCTGCTTCCAGAAGGTTCTCGACGCGCCATACCCCGCCCCCTCCCTCTTGTTATTCAGGAGACGGTTAATGCGAATTTGTCATACCCTCAGTAGCTGGGTAATTAGATTTGCGACTATCCCGGCCAAGCTTCTGTGACAGTGGCGGAAAATTTTTGCTATTTTCCCTAAAGACTGAGATGTGCGAGCGCAACTCTACATTTGTACAGTGAAATACTCCGCCTACACACACACACACACACACACACACACACACACACACACACACACACACATACACACACACACAAACACTATTTATCGTTCATTCATATATATAATTCTTTTACTGTTCTTTTACTGTTATGTATAATGCACTTAAACCACAGTCCCCTATCCGCAATCAGGCTCCAAAAACCATTACATGATTTTCCCCGGCTGCTTCATGTTCCTTTGTTCAGTTCATTGACAGCACGTCGCCCCTTGTATGTCACATCGCTGCAATTCGCTCTATCCCGTGCACACCTTTCACATTCTGAGCATCCAGAATATTTTTCACATCATTTTTCCATCTTCAATCTGGGCTCCCCATTTTCCTTGTCCCCCGACTTCCTCAACCACAGTCTTCTTATAACCTCACCTCTCTCTTACCCCTTTATTGCTTACTCGATCAAATCACCTCACACCAGTGATTGTCCTCAAACATCTCATTTCCAGCACATCTACCCTTCCTCCTTGGCACATTCTCATCTTTAACCCATGCTTCGTAACCATACAGTATCGTTGGGACTACATTCCTCAGTGCTCCCAGAACCTTCGTCCCCTCAACCACCCTATGATTTTACTTCAACTCTCATGGTTCCATTTGCTGCCATGTCCACTCCCTGTTATCTAATTCAAACACTCCACTTCCTCCACATTTTAACCATTTCAACTCACACCCCCAACTAAACTGTCTCTGTGTCAGACAATCTTGCTTATATTCACAAGAACTCTGAACTTCCTCCTTTCACACACTTTCCTAAGTCCGACATCATCATCTGCAGTTTCTCACTGAGTAAGAGGTGAAAGGATGGAGTTAGAGAGATGCTTTGAGTGTTTGGTGCCAGAGTACACTGGAGAGAGTGATGCATGAAAGAGACAGAGCGAATTGAAGCAGAGTTATACAGGGGGCGACATGCTGTCAAAGGGATGAATCAGGATATGAGCAGTGGTCTGGGGAACCACGGAAAAGTATGTAGGGCTTGGTCGTGGATAGGGGGCCTGCTATAGAGGGAATTTAAGCCAATGAAGCCGTATTCTTTGCCTATTCCCGGCGCTACCTCGCTAACACGGAAAAGGCAAACTAGTATGATATATATATATATATATATATATATATATAGGGGATAGGGGAGAAAGAATACTTCCCACGTATTCCCTGCGTGTTGTAGAAGGCAACTAAAAGGGAAGGGAGCGGGGGGCTGGAAATCCTCCCCTCTCGTTTTTAATTTTCCAAAAGAAGGAACAGAGAAGGGGGCCAAGTGAGGATATTCCCTCAAAGGTTCAGTCTTCTGTTCTTAACGCTACCTCGCTAACGCGGGAAATGATGAATAGTTTAAAAATATATATATATATATATATATATATATATCCCTGGGGATAGGGGATTAAGAGTACTTCCCACGTATTCCCTGCGTGTCGTAGAAGGCGACTAAAAGGGGAGGGAGCGGGGGGCTGGAAATCCTCCCCTCTCGGTTTTTTTTTAATTTTCCAAAAGAAGGAACAGAGAATTGGGCCAGGTGAGGGTATTCCCTCAAAGGCCCAGTCCTCTGTTCTTAACGCTACCTCGCTAATGCGGGAAATGGCGAATAGTTTGAAAGAAAAAGAAAGATATATATATATATATATATATATATATATATATATATATATATATATATATATATATAAAACATGTAGCGCATATGAACGCGTATTTCTTTAGAACACATAATGCCCTCCAGCAGCAAGGATTCGAACCTGGAACCATTTGCATGGTAGCTAGCTACGCCTGACCACTCGGCTGTGTTATGCTACCCGTAATAGGGAAATGACTATTCGATTACTAGTAATCGAATGTCCTACGTTTCACGTCCGTGAACAACGGAGTCTAGACTGGTCAAACCCCTGTTATAAAAGCAGCATAGCTGAGTGGTCAGTGTACGTAGCTACGACGTAGATAGTATGAGGTTTGAATCCTTGATGTTGGAGGGCATTATTTGATATATATATATATATATATATATATATATATATATATATATATATATATATATATATATATATATATATATATATATATATATATACACATGAATGTGTGAGTGTAGTTTCCTATTTGTACTGTACAGGGAGGGAGTTATGTAGTCGTGAGGCCCCAATCTCTTAAACTTTCTCTACTATTATGCAACTTTTTAAACTTCAGTAAAATGTCTTTCCCAATACATCTTTACATCTTCTCTAACAATTTTTTTTGCTTAATTTCCTATTATGGCCTCTGGTTGCTCCGTCCGAGTAATTTCCGATGACTAGTATATTTCCTACATTATCGAGCTAGTTTAGAATTATATAGGTTGCGATCAGGTCACCCGTTTCTCTTCTCTCTTCCATGGTGG
>NC_092281.1:21969718-21989718 GCF_036320965.1 Panulirus ornatus | reverse complement strand
TATATATATATATATATATATATATATATATATATATAGAGAGAGAGAGAGAGAGAGAGAGAGAGAGAGAGAGAGAGAGAGAGAAGAGGATTTCTCTAAGGGTAGGATGGATGTAGGCAGAGATAGGAAGGGTGAGAAAGTATAGAGAGAAAGAGGGAAGGAGTAAGAGAGAGAGAGAGAGAGAGAGAGAGAGAGAGAGAGAGAGAGAGAGAGAGAGAGAGAGAGAGAGAGAGAAATTGATAGAAAACTAAACTTGTTAGAAAAAAAAAGATTCTTTTTTAGACCAAACCTGTGATGGTATAAAACCCAGCAGAGACATGGGACGACCAGAACACGACAGCCAGCCCGACACACTGAGCCAACCGGGCAAACACAAGCCTTTAGGGCAACCACCGCTGGCAACAACGAAAACAAAACAAACAACAACAAACAAACAAACAAAAAAGAACGGAAACAGGACCAGCAGACTGACATGGAGGGAGAGAGAGAGAGAGAGAGAGAGAGAGAGAGAGAGAGAGAGAGAGAGAGAGAGAGAGAGAGAGATCCTGGATCACACAAAACCCGCCAGAATAAGAGTGAGTCGGCCAAGAGCCGGCCATCGCCGGGTAGCGCCTTGTTCCGAACCGTGGGAAGATTGTCAGGACCGTGAGAAAATCGCGTGCGGCTCGGGAAGCCGGAACTGTGTGATGTGGCCGACGCCGGTACAGACATATCCCGGCAAATGTCCGCCGATGTTATCTGGTCCCGAGACCCAGAGGGAGCAGGAGGCGCTGCCAGCCCTGTGTGTGACTTGCTTGGTATACCTGTGTGGCCTACCTGTAGTTTTGTCTGGCCTACCTCCAGCCTGTGTGGACCCTCTGCAGCTTCTGTGGCCTACCCTCAGCCTGTCTAGCCAACCTGCTGCCTGCCTGTCTAGCCAACCTGCAGCATGCCTGTCTAGCCTACGTGTAGCCTGCCTGTCGAGCCTCCGGCTGGTGGGCCAGGGGAAACCTTGGCTGGCATGTGGGAACAGGTGGTGGGAGGAGGACACAGACATCGTTGAAGGGAAGAGGTTAAAAATGCTGACAAGTGGAGGAACTGGAGAGCGTGGGGGAGGTGGGGAGCCTGTGGGTGGAGTGAGGAAGGAGAACGGGAGAGGATGGGGGAGATGAAGGTGGGATTGGCAAGGGCTATAGACAGTGAGAGAAAGAGTGGAGTCTGAGAGGTATGTGTAGAGATGATGATATAACAGGAGGATATACTGGAAGAGGAACATCACATGGAAGATAAGGTCAGTGTAGAACGAGATGTGTAGTGGGAGGTGGCCATGACCACGCCCGCCACATCCTACACCGAGGGACGATATGTGTAAGGACATCGGCTACTGCAACTGTGAACTGGAAAAGTACTGTTGAGGAGACGAGGGAAGGACCGAGAGGGGAAATAAGTGAAGCTCGATACACTGAAAAGATATGATGGGAACAAACCATGTCTGACTCACTCATATTTTCTCGTCATTCATATCATGTCGATTCCATCTCATGTCGGCATAACAAATAGTGGACTGGCCTCCCAGAAAGGGGTTAAGTTCAGCTGTTCTTCCCCCGACAACCCATGGCGAGGATAATGAACTAGGACCACTTCCCACCTTATCCACACAAGTCCCGTCAACGTGGACTTACGGTCGGCAGGAAGGATGTTCTCTCCGCCCGCATTAGGTTAGGTTACAGACCTACCTGTCTGGCGAGGCTCTGAGGCGAGGGATGACTCACACGTCTCTCCTCAGATTCCCATCGCTAACACCTCTTCCACACTATCGCCTCGGCTGTCTCGCTGTTAAGAGACCTCCTGACACAGGGAGAGTCGCTAAATGTCAGTGTCACCCACCAACCTGTACACAATAATGTACATGTAATTCTTGTACGCGACCCAAACTCTGGTGGGAGGTTAGTCCCACTGTCGTGAACTTCCCTCAAATATCTCTGTGTCACGAGTCACATCGTGTCCTGCGAGACGCGAGTGCCCGTGTGCTTTGTGTTTGGTCGCGTGGTGTTGTGACGAGGCATGGTCGCCCCCTGGGAGGTGTAATAGATTGGTTAGAATAGATTAGATCATTCGCTCGTCACCAGCCTTGTTTCACGGGGGTCCTCGGATGGTGAACAGTGATGATCAGGCGAACAGTGATTCAAGCTTCAAAATCATCTATCGGCTGACCTCTCCATGGGAGGGATCTGCCGCCTCACCAGCAGTAGAGCCTAATGAAATATGAGCAGCTACAGGGATCAGGGATCGAGGATTTTCTCCATACAGACTGATCACTTGAATATCCAACATGAAGTTTTGACCCTTCTGTTCCACTGTCCACTAGGAGTTCACAAAGCAAATGCTTCGTTGAAAAGCAGAGCCAACGGGAAGGTCAGACACAAGATGGGGTCCAGGACGACCCGTCATAACCAACAAAGCAAGAAAAACACTCAGGAAGGCTCAGACTGGCCCCTCACCACCAACAAAGCAAGCAAGACACTCAGGAAGGTTCAGAGTGGCCCCTCATCGTCAAAAAAGCAGGAAAGACACTCAAGAAGGTTCAGAATGGCTCCTCACCATCATCAAAGCAAGTAAGACACCAGGAAGGTTCAGAATGGCCCCTCACCATCATCAAGCAAGCTAGACACTCAGGAAGGTTCAGAATGGCCCCTCACCATCATCAAAGCAAGCTAGACACTCAGGAAGGTTCAGAATGGCCCTCACCATCATCAAAGCAAGCTAGACACTCAGGAAGGTTCAGAATGGCCCCTCACCATCATCAAAGCAAGCTAGACACTCAGGAAGGTTCAGAGTGGCCCCTCGTCGTCAAAAAATCAAGCAAGACAACTCAAGATGGTTCACACTGGTCCCTCACCATCAACAAAGCAGGCAAGACACTCAGGAAGGCTCCTCACCACTAACAAAGGGAAAACAAGAGACTAAGCAACATCACCACAAGTCTCCAATATAAATATTGGAGTTGGTTCACGTTTAGGACAAGTTTCAACTCCAATATTTGACCATTGATGAGACCAGCCCTGACAGCTGCTGGCGGAGAAGGTGGTGGTGGTGGGGGTATACATACACGAACCAACACCTGCACCCACGAATGTGCATCTGTGTAGTACACACACATACCCATGTACACTAACCTATACGTGGACACTTACCTACACCCGTGTACGCTAACCTATATGTGGACTTTTACCTTCACTCGTGTACACTAACCTATACATGGACACTTACCTTCACCCATATACACTAACCTACACCTGTGTACACTAACCTATACGTGGACACTTACATACAGCTGTATACACTAACGTACTCCTGGAAACACTAACTTACACCTGTACACACTAACCTACACCTATACACATTAAACTACACCTGTGCATATTAATTTAAACCTGTACGCAAATATCCTACATCTGTATACGCTCTTCTACACATACACACACAAACGTTTACCCGGAAGTCATAATCAACACCAGAACACGATAACCTCACCAGAACACACTAACCTACACCCACACGCACAGACATTCACCTGGATATACACCTGGATACATTAACACACTCTCCTACACCTGGGCATACTTGGACGTGCTTTACTGCAGTTGGACACTCTGACGTACACCTGGACACACTGACATACACCTGGACACACTGACATACACCTGTGTGTGTGTGTGTGTGTGTGTGTGTGTGTGTAACCTTGTGTGTTTACTACTATATTTAGGTGCATCTGGCAACGTACTATCCAATTTTTATGTTGCTGGAACGCGCCACAAACTCCGATGGAAATCATGATTGAAAAGTCTTCTGAAAATATATATACCAAGTTCCGGGTAACGCCGTCAGGGGGTATCTGGCAAGATGCAGGAAGATTATCTTGGCCAGGATGGAGGAAGATCGAGAGAGAGAGAGAGAGAGAGAGAGAGAGAGAGAGAGAGAGAGAGAGAGAGAGAGAGAGAGAAGAGGGTTTCTCTAAGGGTAGGATAGATGTGGGCAGAGATAGGAAGGGTGAGAAAGTATATATATATATATATATATATATATATATATATATATATATATATATATATATATATATATATAGAGAGAGAGAGAGAGAGAGAGAGAGAGAGAGAGAGAGAGAGAGAAGAGGATTTCTCTAAGGGTAGGATGGATGTAGGCAGAGATAGGAAGGGTGAGAAAGTATAGAGAGAAAGAGGGAAGGAGTAAGAGAGAGAGAGAGAGAGAGAGAGAGAGAGAGAGAGAGAGAGAGAGAGAGAGAGAGAGAGAGAGAGAAATTGATAGAAAACTAAACTTGTTAGAAAAAAAAAGATTCTTTTTTAGACCAAACCTGTGATGGTATAAAACCCAGCAGAGACATGGGACGACCAGAACACGACAGCCAGCCCGACACACTGAGCCAACCGGGCAAACACAGGCCTTTAGGGCAACCACCGCTGGCAACAACGAAAACAAAACAAACAACAACAAACAAACAAAAAAGAACGGAAACAGGACCAGCAGACTGACATGGAGGGAGAGGGAGAGAGAGAGAGAGAGAGAGAGAGAGAGAGAGAGAGAGAGAGAGAGAGAGAGAGAGAGAGAGAGATCCTGGATCACACAAAACCCGCCAGAATAAGAGTGAGTCGGCCAAGAGCCGGCCATCGCCGGGTAGCGCCTTGTTCCGAACCGTGGGAAGATTGTCAGGACCGTGAGAAAATCGCGTGCGGCTCGGGAAGCCGGAACTGTGTGATGTGGCCGACGCCGGTACAGACATATCCCGGCAAATGTCCGCCGATGTTATCTGGTCCCGAGACCCAGAGGGAGCAGGAGGCGCTGCCAGCCTACGGAGTCTACCTGTACGTGTGTGTGTGACCTGCTTGGTATACCTGTGTGGCCTACCTGTAGTTTTGTCTGGCCTACCTCCAGCCTGTGTGGACCCTCTGCAGCTTCTGTGGCCTACCCTCAGCCTGTCTAGCCAACCTGCTGCCTGCCTGTCTAGCCAACCTGCAGCCTGCCTGTCTAGCCTACGTGTAGCCTGCCTGTCGAGCCTCCGGCTGGTGGGCCAGGGGAAACCTTGGCTGGCATGTGGGAACAGGTGGTGGGAGGAGGACACAGACATCGTTGAAGGGAAGAGGTTAAAAATGCTGACAAGTGGAGGAACTGGAGAGCGTGGGGGAGGTGGGGAGCCTGTGGGTGGAGTGAGGAAGGAGAACGGGAGAGGATGGGGGAGATGAAGGTGGCATTGGCAAGGGCTATAGACAGTGAGAGAAAGACTGGAGTCTGAGAGGTATGTGTAGAGATGATGATATAACAGTAGGATATACTGTAAGAGGAACATCACATGGAAGATAAGGTCCGTGTAGAACGAGATGTGTAGTGGGAGGTGGCCATGACCACGCCCGCCACATCCTACACCGAGGGACGATATGTGTAAGGACATCGGCTACTGCAACTGTGAACTGGAAAAGTACTGTTGAGGAGACGAGGGAAGGACCGAGAGGGGAAATAAGTGAAGCTCGATACACTGAAAAGATATGATAGGAACAAACCATGTCTGACTCACTCATATTTTCTCGTCATTCATATCATGTCGATTCCATCTCATGTCGGCATAACAAATAGTGGACTGGCTCTCCCAGAAAGGGGTTAAAAGTTCAGCTGTTCTTCCCCCGACAACCCATGGCGAGGATAATGAACTAGGACCATTTCCCACCTTATCCACACAAGTCCCGTCAACGTGGACTCACGGTCGGCAGGAAGGATGTTCTCTCCGCCCGCATTAGGTTAGGTTACAGACCTACCTGTCTGGCGAGGCTCTGAGGCGAGGGATGACCCACACGTCTCTTCCTCCAGATTCCCATCGCTAACACCTCTTCCACACTATCGCCTCGGCTGTCTCGCTGTTAAGAGACCTCCTGACACAGGGAGAGTCGCTAAATGTCAGTGTCACCCACCAACCTGTACACAATAATGTACATGTAATTCTTGTACGCGACCCAAACTCTGGTGGGAGGTTAGTCCCACTGTCGTGAACTTCCCTCAAATATCTCTGTGTCACGAGTCACATCGTGTCCTGCGAGACGCGAGTGCCCGTGTGCTTTGTGTTTGGTCGCGTGGTGTTGTGACGAGGCATGGTCGCCCCCTGGGAGGTGTAATAGATTGGTTAGAATAGATTAGATCATTCGCTCGTCACCAGCCTTGTTTCACGGGGGTCCTCGGATGGTGAACAGTGATGATCAGGCGAACAGTGATTCAAGCTTCAAAATCATCTATCGGCTGACCTCTCCATGGGAGGGATCTGCCGCCTCACCAGCAGTAGAGCCTAATGAAATATGAGCAGCTACAGGGATCAGGGATCGAGGATTTTCTCCATACAGACTGATCACTTGAATATCCAACATGAAGTTTTGACCCTTCTGTTCCACTGTCCACTAGGAGTTCACAAAGCAAATGCTTCGTTGAAAAGCAGAGCCAACGGGAAGGTCAGACACAAGATGGGGTCCAGGACGACCCGTCATAACCAACAAAGCAAGAAAAACACTCAGGAAGGCTCAGACTGGCCCCTCACCACCAACAAAGCAAGCAAGACACTCAGGAAGGTTCAGAGTGGCCCCTCATCGTCAAAAAAGCAGGTAAGACACTCAAGAAGGTTCAGAATGGCTCCTCACCATCATCAAAGCAAGTAAGACACCCAGGAAGGTTCAGAATGGCCCCTCACCATCATCAAAGCAAGCTAGACACTCAGGAAGGTTCAGAATGGCCCCTCACCATCATCAAAGCAAGCTAGACACTCAGGAAGGTTCAGAATGGCCCCTCACCATCATCAAAGCAAGCTAGACACTCAGGAAGGTTCAGAATGGCCCCTCGCCATCATCAAAGCAAGCTAGACACTCAGGAAGGTTCAGAGTGGCCCCTCGTCGTCAAAAAATCAAGCAAGACAACTCAAGATGGTTCACACTGGTCCCTCACCATCAACAAAGCAGGCAAGACACTCAGGAAGGCTCCTCACCACTAACAAAGGGAAAACAAGAGACTAAGCAACATCACCACAAGTCTCCAATATAAATATTGGAGTTGGTTCACGTTTAGGACAAGTTTCAACTCCAATATTTGACCATTGATGAGACCAGCCCTGACAGCTGCTGGCGGAGAAGGTGGTGGTGGTGGGGGTATACATACACGAACCAACACCTGCACCCACGAATGTGCATCTGTGTAGTACACACACATACCCATGTACACTAACCTATACGTGGACACTTACCTACACCCGTGTACGCTAACCTATATGTGGACTTTTACCTTCACTCGTGTACACTAACCTATACATGGACACTTACCTTCACCCATATACACTAACCTACACCTGTGTACACTAACCTATACGTGGACACTTACATACAGCTGTATACACTAACGTACTCCTGGAAACACTAACTTACACCTGTACACACTAACCTACACCTATACACATTAAACTACACCTGTGCATATTAATTTAAACCTGTACGCAAATATCCTACATCTGTATACGCTCTTCTACACATACACACACAAACGTTTACCCGGAAGTCATAATCAACACCAGAACACGATAACCCTCACCAGAACACACTAACCTACACCCACACGCACAGACATTCACCTGGATATACACCTGGATACATTAACACACTCTCCTACACCTGGGCATACTTGGACGTGCTTTACTGCAGTTGGACACTCTGACGTACACCTGGACACACTGACATACACCTGGACACACTGACATACACCTGGACACGGTGACCTCCACCTGGACATACGAGGCTACACCACCCTCACTGGAGGAGACTGCTGCTACCTTCCCTCCCTGTCTCTCTCCCCACCAGAAGGAAGCTCTCGCCCCCTCTAATCCGGACAACTCCACCGGACCAGGCAGCAATATTACACTCTTTTATCCGCAACCTCCGATTATCCGAAATCTCTGTCGAGGGGCCTCCCCCCCCCCCTCAAGGGCCGACTCCAGCGGTCGTTAACGAGAGGGATGGCCAAGGGTGAGGACTGGCCCGGGGTACTGGGCCGTAGTGGCCCCGCCCGTGGTTAATGGAGGTCAGCCATATATCTCGTAGCGGCTCTTATTCTGGTGCTCTGTAGTAGTATTGGAAAGTGTGGTTAAGGTGGTGAGGTGGCGACTGCTGGGAGGGGGTAACACACACACACACACACACACACACACACACACACACACACACCTGGATCAGGCTGTGTGTGTGTGTGTGTGTGTGTGTGTGTGTGTGTACACGTAAGAGTAAAGAAATGTTTCCTCTACAAGATTAAGAGTCGGGGCAACGCTAGTGTAGAATTGTCTTCCCTCCACACACACACACACACACACACACACACACACACACACACACACACACACACACACACACACCTGGCCGTAAGCCGTGGTTGGGTATATGCGCTTATACATAAGTCATGATGTATAGACAAGGTTAATTAAGCACCGGGACAACACAAGTGCAAAACTCGCTCACTATAGCAGCGGCTGGAGGGTAATATTGCCGTCCTGACTTGAGAATGTTAAAGTGTTGCGTGGACCATCATATAACCCCCCAAGGTTAAGCTGGCTGGTCTTGCTTTATTGTCTCACCCAAACTAAGCTGCAGGGTTAGTCTTAACCATCTTCCCTCTTGATGCACCATGCATCTATCTTTACGCATTTTACTACTTCGTTTCAATCACGTGTTATTCTCATCCTCTCTCTCTCTCTCTCTCTCTCTCTCTCTCTCTCTCTCTCTCTCTCTCTCTCTCTCTCTCTCTCTCTCTCTCTCTCTCTCGATAAACCCTCAGATACAAACATGGTAGAATCCAACATACTTACAGCTCTTGATCCTCGGCATTATTGGGTGCTAAGGATCTCCAGTTTCCCGCCTGTCTCTCCTGCCAATGAGAGGGAGTGACTGTGGAGACTCTTATGCTTTATCTCTTGGTATATCTGAAGCGTTTTAAAGGGTACGGCTTCGAGGTATGGTCTCCATCTTCCTCTCTCTCTTTTTGGCTGTCCACCCTCACTGTATTGCCTCGTATCTAGTTTCCTCTCTGGCCGATCTGTCTCCGTAATTGGTGATAGATCAAGCCCTCTTCCCTCCCCTGCTAGCAGCAGTGTCCCTCAGGGATCCGTTCTGTCTCCTACGCTCTTCATCATTTCGTGAACGATTTCCCTTTTTCCAACAAATGACCAGATGCCCCTCATACGCTAACGACTCAACAGTGCGTTTTTCTCCACGTCCTTCAAATCCAATTCCATTCGCTCTCGCCTGATCTAATTTCGTCTTGTCACAACTTCCTTTATGTACTTCGCACGGGACGTCTCAATGGACGGACTCATTCTGTTTATTTATTCATACCCGTCTCTCTACACTCCCTCACAGCTCTACCGTCTCTTTTGATGGGTTGGTATTTGCAACACAACCCACAATGAGTATTCTCGCTTTCACTGTGTAACATCTAACCGATCCTACAAACTTTACATTAAACTCTCAGGTAAGTTTGCCTGTTCAGATAACTGGAAGTTTTGTTTCGATGTCGTCAATTCTTTGCTCCAGTACGGTTGCTCCGTTTATACAGAGGACTGATCCCTCCCTGTGTGGAGTACTGCTCTCACATCCTGGGTGGGGGGGCTCAGTCATCTCATCCTATTTCTCACTCTCTTTGAAAACTTTTCACGTTTCAGGTATGGCTGAGCCTCAGTGTAAATTTCTGCATATGTTCCAAATACAGAAATGTAATAACACACACACACTCACACACACACACACACACACACACACACACACACACACACACACACACACACACACACACACACACACACACATACACACACATACATAAGATACAGGTTTCCTCGATTGTAGACCTCGTTTCCCCCCCAGCTGTATAGAGAGGTAATTGCAACCTTACATTCACTTAGACACACACACACACACACACAACACACACACACACACACACACACACGCCTTGCTTTATTGTATTGGCCGGGGCAACTTTGCATAGAGACCCAGGCCGGCACATATTACTCTGGTAACAAAATGAGTTTGTATAATGTATGCAGCAGAGGCCGGCCTTGTGTAGTGTAACCCCCCCGTACATTTCTACAGTGTACTGCTCTTACACTGTAAAACGTGTAGTTTTGTTACAATGTTTTATCGTTGGGTGGAGTGTACCATGCCAGTGTAGGACTGTGATGTGTGTGTGTGTGTGTGTGTGTGTGTGTGTGTGTGTGTGTATGTATGTGTGTGTGTGTGTGTGTGTGTGTGTGTGTGTGTGTGTGTGTGTGTGTGTGTGTGTGTGTGTGTTGCTGCAGTGTATTAATGTGACAGTGTAGGACTGTGTTATGTGTGTGTGTGTGTGTGTGTGTGAGTCTTGCTGCAGTATACTAATGGGACAGTCAATGTACGACTACGTGTGTGTGTGTGTGTGTGTGTGTGTGTGTGTGTGTGTGTGAGTCTTGCTGCAGTATACTAATGGACAGTCATTGTACGACTACGTGTGTGTGTGTGTGTGTGTGTGAGTCTTGCTGCAGTATACTAATGGACAGTCATTGTACGACTACGTGTGTGTGTGTGTGTGTGTGTGTGTGTGTGTGTTGTGTGTGTGTGTTGTTGTTGTTGTTGTTGTTGGTGCAGTATACTAATGCGACGCCCAGTGTAGGACTGTGACAAATGATTTTGCCGAAGTGAGAACGAACAGTATTTTCTTGTGTGTGTGTCCACTCCATGAGGTGTGGGTTATTGTAGTAAATGCAACACCCAGTGTGTGTGTGGTGAGGAGAGGCTCCTGAACCCCTGTTGTCTGATTGTACACTCTACATGCGCACCATAACCTAGCTCTACCTGCGCACCATAGCCTAGCTCTCTACCTGCACACCATAGCCTAGCTCTACCTGCGCACCATAGCCTAGCTCTCTACCTGCGCACCATAGCCTAGCTCTCTACCTGCACACCATAGCCTAGCTCTCTACCTGCACACCATAGCCTAGCTCTACCTGCAGACCAAAGCCTAGCTCTCTACCTGTACACCATAGCCTAGCTCTACCTGCACACCATAGCCTAGCTCTCTACCTGCACACCATAGCCTAGCTCTACCTGCACACCATAGCCTAGCTCTACCTGCACACCATAGCCTAGCTCTCTACCTGCACACCATAGCCTAGCTCTACCTGCACACCATAGCCTAGCTCTCTACCTGCACACCATAGCCTAGCTCTACCTGCACACCATAGCCTAGCTCTACCTGCACACCATAGCCTAGCTCTCTACCTGCACACCATAGCCTAGCTCTACCTGCAGACCATAGCCTAGCTCTCCCTGCACACCATAGCCTAGCTCTCTACCTGCACACCATAGCCTAGCTCTCTACCTGCACACCATAGCCTAGCTCTACCTGCAGACCAAAGCCTAGCTCTCTACCTGTACACCATACCCTAGCTCTCTACCTGCACACCATAGCCTAGCTCTACCTGCAGACCAAAGCCTAGCTCTCTACCTGTACACCATACCCTAGCGCTCTACCTGCACACCATAGCCTAGCTCTACCTGCGCACCATAGCCTAGCTCTCTACCTGTACACCATAGCTTAGCTCTACCTGCACACCATAGCCTAGCTCTACCTGCGCACCATAGCCTAGCTCTACCTGCACACCATAGCCTAGCTCTACATGCACACCAAACCCTAGCTCTACTTGTACTCAATCTGGTGACTGGGTTCCATCTCCCGGCCTTCTTCTTCGTCAGATCAAATTCATTCGAAGCTAATGCCATGGACTTCTATGTTGTTAATCATACTTTATTTAAAGAAAATATGCGAAGGGTTTCATTAAGCCTCTTAGGAGTCCTTAGACTTATCTCGGGAAAGCGGAGAGGTTATAATTAGTCAGAAAAGAGGAACATGGAAGCGAATTTCACAGTTTCGCTATACGTAGAAAGTAATAGGTGTCATAACGGCCGTTCCTCATGTGATTGCTCTCCACACAGAAAGTGTGGAAAGCAGCAGCAGTCATGTGCGTGCCATACAGATCCGAGTAAGAGGGGCTGAGACACGTATACAGCCCACAAAGAGCATTACTCGAACATCATACCAGAGAGAGAGAGAGAGAGAGAGAGAGAGAGAGAGAGAGAGAGAGAGAGAGAGAGAGAGAGAGAGAGAGAGAACAATGGACGGGGAGGGGGTGGTTGAAGAGAGATGATAGCAGGGGAGGTAATAAGGCAGAAGGCTTTTGATTCCACCTTAGATCCAAGAGATGAGGAAGAGGAGCCACTTCACCAGACATTCCATCCTGGATTGGATGAAGACCTGTGTGTTTGTGGTTATGCGTAATTGCTCAGAAGAGAGGTAATTGCTGTTTCCCCATACAATAGGCTTTTGAGAAGTAGATTTTGTGATGTTGATCATGAAGGATTGTTCTGGAACACTGGAAGATATGGTTATCATGTTCATGTTACTGAAGAACTGAACTGTAGTGTTGGAAAAGTAATGGTACGGAACCAGTGAGATTCGGAGAGAGATATGATGTGGAAATTTATTTTCTGCCCCCGATGAATTTACCCAGGTGACTACTTGCCCATTCAGAGACGCTGGACCGGTTCGAATCAAGGGAGGGGATGTATCCAGCGTGAGATAAAGACCGAGTGTCAGCGTGAGGAGGAGAGGAAGGAGAATAAGTTGATGGATGAAGAGTGGAGTCATCACCGGTGTAGCGTAACGGAGATGAGAGAAGAAAGATCAGCAGCTCTAAGACGGAGCTCTGTGGAACACCACTGTTGACGGGATGAGGCAACGTCACTCCATCAGCGACTACCGTGATGACTCGGCTGGGAAAGACACAGTGCAGTGGAGAATGGAGAGGAGGAAAAGTCAAAGGAAGGAAGTGTTGTAAGGAAAGGAGCCAAACGTGGCATATTGTTACGTAGCGTTGCTGGTAATAAGGAGAAATGACGTAGCAACGTGTGTGTGTGTGTTTGTGTGTGTGTGTGTGTGTGTGTGTGTGTGTGTGTGTGTGTGTGTGTGTGTGATAACCATTATTCAGTCCACCATAAAGCTTGTGAGCTTTTTAAAACTGTATATCCCTTGCTCATTCCTCCACCAATCTATTCCTGCGGGAGCACTTTTTCTTTCTCGCATTTTTAATCTCGTTTCTTGTTTTCATTTTGTGTCCTGCAGAACATATGCTTTACCCAAGCTTGAATACCTGGTCAGTATACATACAATGTCAACTCGATTCGAACCTTGTACTTTACAGTCACGTCTGTACTGCCTTGCCTCTGTCCCTCCAGCTTGGGCTATGTAGATCCATGTTCCCCATCCACTCCCTCTTCGAGTCATCTCCCTTACTTCAGGTACAGCCCTTGTCTTCAACCAAAGGACGTTCCTCCTTCATCCCCGTTACCACAACGCTGAACAGGAAATCGCGCTCGAGCAGTTGTATAATCACGGCCTCCCAAGCGGGGCCACGCCACAGGTGATATGCTCCCATTACCAAACTGTTGTACATGAAAATGTGATCGAATATGGAGAGGCTACCAGACCCCATGTCTCTGGCGGGTTCAGTGACACGGTGGAACCGGAAGTTTCTACTGAAAATATTTCAGTATCCTCTATCTCCCATGTGTACATCACCTCCCATGTGTACCTCACCTCCCATGTGTACCTTACCTCCCATGTGTACCTCACCTCCCATGTGTACCTCACCTCCCATGTGTACCTCACCTCCCATGTGTACTTCACCTCCCATGTGTACATCACCTCCCATGTGTACCTCACCTCCCATGTGTACCTCACCTCCCATGTGTACCTCACCTCCCATGTGTACCTCGCCTCCCATGTGTACCTCACCTCCCATGTGTACCTCATCTCCCATGTGTACCTCACCTCCCATGCGTACCTCACCTCCCATGTGTACCTCACCTCCCATGTGTAACACACCTCCCATGTGTACCTCACCTCCCATGTGTACCTCATCTCCCATGTGTACCTCGCCTCCCATGTGTACCTCACCTCCCATGTGTACCTCACCTCCCATGTGTACCTCACCTCCCATGTGTACCTCACCTCCCATGCGTATCCGGCTGTTCTCAGTGTTATTTTTCTGTACTAAATAACGCTCAATGATGCGCACATTTTCCCACCGAACAGGACTTGTGTGTGGTGGTCGCCCACACCATCCTGTTTGTACTTTCATTATCATTACTGCATACTTGATCCGGGTCACAGACAACTTTTCGGAGGACTGTACAACATCCGGATCACTAGGCAGGCTCCTCATGCCATCCATTTTTCCAGTCTATGTGCTCTGGGAGGAGGAGAGGCTAGTCACCTACCACTGCCTCCTGTAGTTCAGTTTGCCTCTTGGTAAAAGAGATAGTGTGTTGTTACTTATATATAAAATCTCCTGTTTGTACCGAACGGAGAGAGGGAGGATCTTACACTCGTGAGGTCACATCTCCTGAACCATCTCTTGTGTCACAAAGCTTTTTTCAACCTTTACATACCGTCCGCAGTGTTACGATATTCGTACTCAATTCATCCCTTTTATTCATTGTTCTTATACTACAAAAGTGTATGTCATCTGGCGATACCTTACTCAGTTTATCGCTTTTATCCATTGTTCTTATGCTATAAAAGTATATTGTCATCTGGCTATTCTATCCGTTCATCTTTCAGAGAACTGTTCCCTTTTTACGTCATTAATCTGAGGTTTAGAAATTTTGAGGTTGTGATCCGGTCATCCTGAACTTGTTTTCTCTTCCATAGTTATCAAATTTACGGCTTCTAGCCTTTGCGTGTAACTCAACTTCCTTAATCATGGTACCATCTTTGATATTTGTATGTGCGTGCGTGTGTGTGTGTGTGTGTGTGTGTGTGTGTGTGTGTGTGTGTGTGTGGTAGTTTATACAGTACGGGGAGAGAGAGCTCCACACTCGTGGGGTCCGAACCCTTGAACTTTACCCATTATCTTACAACTTCTTAGTTGTCTGCATTGTGTCAACATTGACAACTTTATCACTCGTCCCCTTCATCCTTTACTCTGATGCTGTAGAAGAACTTCTGTATACCTTTTCTTCATAACAAGTTTCCTTTTTAGTTCCTGGTCTCTTCTTGCCATCAGTTAAAGAGCCATTCAGTGTCTACATCATCAAAGTGGTTTTCGAAATTTGCAGGTTGTGTTCAAGTCACCCCTTACTTTTCTCTTTTCCATTGTGGATATATTCATGGCTTCCAGCCTTTCACAAGAACTCACGTACAAGTGAAAGGTGTTTCGAGTATCATTTTCGTTTTTCTTCCTCTTGACCTTCTCTATAAGCTCATGCTTTACTTAGCGTGCTAACCAAACGAGAATAATTTTGGTTTAATCTCATACACGTTGTGTATAACTTGCAGGATATTTCTTCATCTATATATTTGATAACAACTTTGATATATGCCAGTAGACATTTTGTCTCCCTTACAGGCCATCTGTGTTGATGTTCGGGTGACAGATTTAAGCGCAATGTCGATCGCCGGGTCCCTCTCACACATAGATTTCTGTCGCTTACTTCGTGCTCGATCATACTTCTACCGCTGGTGTCCACCTTCCCTTCTGTGTGTATATATATACCTGGTGTTGCATGTCATGACCTACGTACAGACGACACACCTTGCATGAGTCACACTGTGCGACCATCGTTCATTCCCGACCTCTTTCAAGCCAGTTGACTCGCTCGTCTCCTGTGTGGTAGTGGCGTCAGCCGCCTTTGGCGCAGTCCAGGAAACATACGACCCCATCCAGCCACCTCTCTCTCTCTCTCTCTCTCTCTCTCTCTCTCTCTCTCTCTCTCTCTCTCTCTCTCTCATCTCAACCCACGTTGTTTTCCCCCCCTCTCCTCGCGGTGTCGTCCTTGCAAGCAGGTGCAGACATTTGTCCTTTTCCACTTCCTAGGCACTTGGCCAGCATTTGTTTATCTGTTAGATTCCATAAGCTGCCTGTCAAGTGTTTCTTCTGGCTCGTGTAGTGCAGAGGAAGACGTCGTCACCAGCACCATGACTGTATGTAGGTTGAGACTCGAATAGTCTGCTCATATCTTTAGTTTCATTTCCCTCCTCATTACTCCTCACCCGTTTCGTCTCGCTGGTGTTGGGACAATCGTATCCTCCACTTACAATACACTTTTCCTCTTTTTTTTCTTCAGTTTATAATCATCATTCAGCTCCTGGTGTATATTCCCGTCGTCTTCTCCGGTGCCTCCCTCGGAACCCCTCAGCCTGATATGCTGTTATTCAGCCGACATTGTGCTCCTGAAGGGACCAACGGAAAGGTTCTGGGTTTTGCCTCCTCCTCCTCCTCCTCCTCTTGTTCACGATAATACTCTCAACCTTCCTCCAATCCGCCTACATCCTCAGGGTACTTTTTCCTTGCTCGGACAACTTTTTAGATGCTGGGTGGCTGCTGCTCCGCCTACATCTCACCTTGATCCATTATCAAACCATATCGCTCTATTCTAACCTCCTCGCTCTTTCTATATTTGTTGTTCAAGGTTCCCATGTCCTCACTCCTTCGTCGTAGATAAGACAGTTCTCCAGGAAGGGGATTTGTACACACACACGCACACACACACACACACACACACACACACACACACACACACACACACACACATATATATACATTCCCTGGGGATAGGGGAGAAAGAATACTTCCCACGTATTCCCTGCGTGTCGTAGAAGGCGACTAAAAGGGGAGGGAGCGGGGGGCTGGAAATCCTCCCCTCTCATTATTTTTTTTTTTATTTTTCCAAAAGAAGGAACAGAGAAGGGGGCCAGGTGAGGATATTCCCTCAAAGGCCCAGTCCTCTGTTCTTAACGCTACCTCGCTATCGCGGGAAATAGGCGAATAGTTTGAAAAAAAAAAAAAAAAAAAATATATATATATATATATATATATATATATATATATATATATATATATATATATATATATATATATATATATATATATATTTCGGGTCTGGAACTCCATTTGCCAATTTTTGCTCTAAGCATTTGTCATATTCTCGGTATTTATACATCACTTTGCGTCTAGTTTCTCCTCTTATCTTCTATGCCTTAATTCATCATATGTTCATTTTCATTTAGCACAGAATCACACTCACACATTCCATGATCATTCTTTTCAACTTGTTCATCATATCAGGTATTATCAATTCTTAAGTTGACATGTGTAAAGATAAGAGTGATCAGTCATGTTGCGTCAGCCTATTTGAATCGACTGTGCCCAGTGTGGACACGCTCATACAGGCAAGGTTCCAGTTTACACCCCAGGAACTTGTGGTGTCATGACTCTGTTTACATAAGGGTTTGAATTCTCCTCGTCTGTGTCTCTTTATAGTTTAGATCCCATATGACCAGTAGTTCACCATCCCCTGGGGTTATACGTCACACGCTGATTCCTTCACCATCTTGATGGTTCCTTCATTGTTTTCACCGTATCTTTCTTCTGGTTACAGTCCTTTTGAAGTTTGTGGTTTATAGATACCATTTCTTAGATATTTCGCACAGTTGTTCTTCCCATTAAGAACACTTCTATAGGCAATCATTCACTATTTTGCTGTTACTCCATTTTGCTCCTTCTTAAGAGAGCCAGTTCCTTTACCCCTGTGTCTTCTCTTTCCCCCCTTCCTTTCGTTTACCGCGTCAAACAGATCAGACACCTTATCTCTTTAGTTAGTCATCTCTTCACTCTTCTAACAAGATCAGGTTTGTTTCTCCTAACTCAATCCTGCAACTCCAACTCTCTTCCATTTCTTGTTAACCTTAACATCACACTTTCCCTAATAATTCTATTCTCAATACCTCAACTCACTTTCCCCTCCCTTCCTCACTCTAATACTCGCTCTCTCTCACACAACGAATACATCTCGCTCACTCTAACCTGGTTTGAATCAGTGGTGCGTAAAACCCAATGTCTTCCTCACCGTTTTTATAAATCTCACTCGTTTTCCAATGTTAGCTTTTCAAAACAGTGCACAGCTTAGCCCTTCAGACAGTGCACAGCTTAGCCCTTCAGACAGTGCACAGCTTAGCCCTTCAGACAGTGCACAGCTTAGCCCTTCAGACAGTGCACAGCTTAGCCCTTCAGACAGTGCACAGCTTAGCCCTTCAGACAGTGCACAGCTTAGCCCTTCAGACAGTGCACAGCTTAGCCCTTCAGACAGTGCACAGCTTAGCCCTTCAGACAGTGCACAGCTTAGCCCTTCAGACAGTGCACAGCTTAGCCCTTCAGACAGTGCACAGCTTAGCCCTTCAGACAGTGCACAGCTTAGCCCTTCAGACAGTGCACAGCTTAGCCCTTCAGACAGTGCACAGCTTAGCCCTTCAGACAGTGCACAGCTTAGCCCTTCAGACAGTGCACAGCTTAGCCCTTCAGACAGTGCACAGCTTAGCCCTTCAAACAGTGCACAGTTTAGCCCTTCAGACGGTGCACAGCTTAGCCCTTCAGACAGTGCACAGCTTAGCCCTTCAGACAGTGCACAGCTTAGCCCTTCAGTAACATCAACATGTTAGGGATAACTATATCCTCAGCTCTAACTTGGGAACGCCCCATAGCGAGCGTTACACAGTCCGCGGCCCAGAGGAAGCCAAAGGGGGTGTTGTGGTGTAGGGGCGTCAGGCACACTTCCTGTGTGAGCAGCTTTTCCATATCTACAAAGATTTTATTCAGTACCTCCACCACCTCTTCTCCCACCGCCTCTGCCACCTCTCTGTCAACCGGAGTGGGATCAGAAACCTTCTGTCTTATCGCCTCTAACTATCACAACTCTTCACCCAACTCTTTGCTGCTCTCCCTCCTGTTGTTCTTCAGGTATCATCTCGGCCGCTGGTCTCGTGAGGTGTTCGCGTCTATTCCTGCCAGTGAGGTTTGGACCCGTGGGTGTTGCTTCCCATGGATTCACTGTGGAGACCAGCCACACGAGGAGTGACCATCTACCTCCGTGTATGTAGCCCAAAGGCATGGCCAGCGCGTGTTGCTCACTACGCGTCTTGTGTGATGAATGATATTGCTTCTCACCGCCACCATGTTCGTTACGTAATGATCACACCCTTAGGTTCATCTGGGACTGTCCTCAACCACAAATCAAGTTTTCTTGTAAATGTTTCTGTCATTGTTCCATGTATGTTTCTTGTTCCCTTTGGTTGTACACTGAAATGCCTTCCCATCATTTTACGCAAGGCTTTCATATATTCTTTTGCCTGGCCTCTACTTCGTATAGTCAATGATATCATTGTAGACTCCGTTTCTTCCTTGCTGAGGCGCTTTTAAGCCCAGGACATTATTCTTCTTGATGCCTTAGATTTTCCTTGTCATGCGAAGGGTATCATGTCTCGTGTCTTCCTCCTTGCTTGGCTGTGCAGTTCGCGTTCTTTCAACCCGTGTGCGTCAGGTCAAAACGCCACACATCATCAGATCGCACGAGGGTCGTTCCGTCATAGTCAAGAAAACGACACCATCTTGCTTAATGGTCGTAGCGTCGTCGTGTCCCCAGAGTCATATTTTCGTGGTCAAGGGTCGTGCCAGCTTGCTGAAGGATCGTACCAGCTTGCTGAAGGATCGTACCAGCTTGATGAAGGGTCGCACCAGCTTGCTGAAGGATCGTACCAGCTTGATGAAGGGTCGTACAGCTTGATGAAGGGTCGTACCAGCTTGCTGAAGGGTCGCACCAGCTTGCTGAAGGATCGTACCAGCTTGATGAAGGGTCGTACAGCTTGATGAAGGGTCGTACCAGCTTGCTGAAGGGTCGCACCAGCTTGCTGAAGGATCGTACCAGCTTGCTGAAGGGTCGTACCAGCTTGATGAAGGGTCGTGCCAGCTTGCAGAAGGGTCGCACCAGCTTGCTGAAGGATCGCACCAGCTTGATGAAGGATCGTACCAGCTTGATGAAGGATGGTACCAGCTTCGTACCCTCATGGTCTTT